>NW_011099993.1:0-455 GCF_000146605.3 Meleagris gallopavo | reverse complement strand
GCTTTTTTGTGCATCTCTGTTTAAATGATTTGCAAAAACAAAAAACAAACAAACAAAAAAAACCAGCTATGGTACAATCAATGCACACACACTGTAACACTGTATTGCACATGTGATAGTCTTATTTTCTGTCCCTGCAGATTCTCATGCAATAGAAGTGCACCTCTTGTGAGCTCAGTTTAATTTCTTGTCCTGTTCAATCCCCCTCGGTGTTTTGTGCCATTTCCTATGTGCTCAGTTGTGAATCATTTCCCAGCTTTCCAGTTACAGATAGGATAAAAACTGGCAGGTGAGTGTCAGTGCTCGCAGCAGTGGATCTGAAACAAGAGCATCTAGTGAAAATGGTCGTGCTTTCCTTGCCTCTCAACCAGGCTTCATTAAACAGTGCTTTTCTATGCCTGCAGCATTTGATTCTGCTAGTCAATATATCTATGGAACCTTGATATGAAAAGGAA
>NW_011099992.1:0-496 GCF_000146605.3 Meleagris gallopavo | reverse complement strand
AATAAAGCTGATAGCTGTTAGTGCCCATTTGCATTTGAATAGCCACCCAGCGGGCTTGGGGGGCAGAAGGGAAATATCCCATGTTGTTAATCATGAAAGTAATTTTTAGGTTGTTATTTTTAAAACCCCACTGTCAGTAGGTTATTTTTGAAACAAAGTATTTCTATTTTTGTGGTTAACCGAACTGCATTCCTGTTCTGTCGCACAATATTCCGTATCCCACAGAATCATTTGCCAACTGCTTTTAAACATCAGCAACCCTGTGATCCATTCCCATAGCAGAGGAATTTGGAGAAGAGCTCCATACAGAAACTCTATGATCCAGCAATAAGAGGGTTATTTTTGAGATGGGTTTTTTCCCAAATGGAAGCAGACCAGTATATTTCTATGACCACTATGATTCTATGATTCTATGTTTTCAAATGGTAACTTTCTGTTACTTTTTTTGTCCAAGATGCAGGACGGCTTGCCAGTTTTACAGAAAGAATCAGAATTT
>NW_011099991.1:0-454 GCF_000146605.3 Meleagris gallopavo | reverse complement strand
GGAAGGTGCAGGGCCTGCATGCCACCGAACCTGCGTGGGAAGAAGGCTTACTGCAAGAAATGAGCTCGAAGTACAGGTTTCTTCCACTCCTCGTGGCTATGACTCAATTCTGAAGCTATTTCCCTGTGAACCGCCCCTACCCGCTGAAATCCCTGTGCCCCACATCTCACCACAGTGGTGTCACTGTGAGAGCTCCACCAGGAGCCCCCTCGCCGTGGTTCCCTGCCACCTGCTGTGCTGTCCAGAGCCCTCCAAGCCCCAGCATGTAGAGCAGCTCTGCACAGTGTTGGGTACTGCCACTCGTGGGTCTCTGCTCAGTGCAAGAGCAGACACCGGTACCCAGCGGTGCACTTACTGCTGGTGGCACTGATGTTGTCCTCCAAACACCCCACAGGTGAGGTGTTGCTGGCACTAGTGATGATAACTGTGCAATTATCTCCATTAGTCTTTAACC
>NW_011099990.1:0-804 GCF_000146605.3 Meleagris gallopavo | reverse complement strand
CACATCCTACAGCTTGGAGCTTCAGGACTGACAAAATAAATCATCTATTTCTGCTTGTGAGACCATTTTCAGTTGATACAAACACACGACATGAAAATCTTCAAGTGGAATGTATGGAATTGTAATCAGATATTCAACTCAAAAATCTGATCAGGTCTCTTTAACAGACTCTCATAATCCCTATCTCAGCCCCTTCGCTTCAAAATCACACCTTATTTGTGTCATTGCTTTTTGGCAGAACACACGTTTTGAACAAAGATGGTCAAGAGGGAAGTACAGGAAGAGTAAAATCTCATAAAATATCTGTGCTGCACACCTTGAGATCTCACTAAGAATCACAACTGCTGCCATCTAACCAGACTGGTGTGTGTTAGTTTCACAAACACAAGGTCAAATATCCCACTTGTTTTAAGTGTCTGTTTGTTTGTGTTTTGTTTGTTTTTAATGAATATAGTAAGAAAAATATATGAAATGAAATGAAATTGTTTTGTTACTTATATATATATTTTGGGTCTTTGTGACTGCTGCAGTTTCCATGGGAAAAAAACGGGAAGCCTTGCTTTTGGAGGAACATAAGTGTATGAAGCCTGAAAACGTCCATTCACTAAATGTGACCCAAGGTTGGACACCCCTGGGCTAAGGATTAGAGCGGGCATGAGAGTAAAGGTATGGCTAGGGCACTGGAGTTCTTAATTTGGGCTTCAAGAGGAGCTTTGAGGTTCAGCATTATTGCAGTGCATTCTTGTCAGGGGAGGAAATGACACTTAGAGGTACAAATAAGGCTGTGGGTTTAGCAGTCTGAGC
>NW_011099989.1:0-423 GCF_000146605.3 Meleagris gallopavo | reverse complement strand
ATGTGTGTGTGTGTGTGTGTGTGTGTGTGTGTGATGGGACAAACTAATGCAGTCAGGAGGGCTTTCAAGGGTGAGTCCTGCAAGGAATTCCATCTGCCCTGTCACTTCTGGAACTCACTGGTTTTGTTTGAACATTGGTTCTGTGTAACAATATCTGCACAAGAAGTCGTGTTCGTGTAAGTGCGTGACCCCGGGGCTCAAAGCATGCAAAGCAGAAAAACAATCAGATGGAAGCCACACAGCTGCAGGAATCACTAAGCCCACAGGCTAGAGGCCATAGCAAAGCACAGCACCATTACACAAGTGTTTCTTATCTGTTGAGAATTTTCAGTTCAAAATTCAGAGCTGGTTTTGAAGAAAGCAGCTGATGCATCTGCGTGGGGTTCTGTGAGTCCCCACTCACAGACTGACCTTTTGTTAGTT
>NW_011099988.1:0-343 GCF_000146605.3 Meleagris gallopavo | reverse complement strand
CATTTTACATAAAAAAGAAATCTCTTAAGTTGATATGCAAGTGCCAGAAATTCCTTAATACCTCAGATGTATCTCTATGTGACTTAGGAACACCAATATCTGACAGATACTTTTTTTTTTTCTTTCAGTTTTCCATTTTATGTAAGCTTAGCTGTAATCATTAAACAAGAACTTACAACTTTGTTTTAGAGGATGAAAAGATATAGCATAGTTCAACACACTTGTCAGAAGAACCACTCTGTCTTTTTTTTTCTTTGTATTTCTGCATGTGTTTCTAACTTCAACAAGATTTATTTCCTTGATTTATTTTTTTAGAAAAACTGGATATATGTAAGAGACCAGC
>NW_011099987.1:0-490 GCF_000146605.3 Meleagris gallopavo | reverse complement strand
TTACTTTGATTTAAAGGGGAGCTCTAGCTGCACACAGCCAAATGTCTTGGACGTGGAAAGAATTAAACTAAGGGATTATTAAGTTGTATTCAGCTATTACTCCACATCTCACTGAAGAACCAACAAAAGTACTCACGCTCTCCAACCTCCCACCATTGCATTTGGTGGTGACTGTCCTGAAAACCCTGGTTCTTTGGGGCATTATATGCCATTCTCTGGCTTTTAAGCTGATAAATAAAGGGAAGAGTGAAGAGTGAGCACCTTCAGCTGGACCAAAGTACTCGTTTGGACAAGTTTCACAACTTGGTATACATAATACCATCACTTCATCTTTTGAAACTTTACCCAGTCTACCAGGGAACAGAAATGCCCATTGAGCCCTAAGGCTTAAGGCATCCAAAGCTGGTAGGTAACTATGTATCAATCTTGTGGCCAAGGCTTTTCTCCAGTAGTTGTTGACATAGGCAGATTCTGACAGTGTTTGAGTGGC
>NW_011099986.1:0-560 GCF_000146605.3 Meleagris gallopavo | reverse complement strand
TTCTGTGATCACAACAATAAATGAGACAACTATTCTTGAAGTGTCTTGTAAAAAAATTCACACATTATCAAGAGAAAGTGTTAATGGGAAATTTTACATTTTTACTTGTTCAAATATTCAAAATGTATTCCAAGTACATCCTCCATATGTGCCAGGGGGAAGGAGGCATAGAATTACCAAAGCTTTCAGTTTGGCAGTCTGAGCACAAAATCTATTTGTCTGGTGTTTCCTTTGCTTGTGAAAATGAGGTTGTTTTTATACCTTCAGAAAAACAAGTACGTAAAAAAAACCAACTTCAGTAAGTAGATAGGCAGAAGTAAGGCCTCCTATGAAACCCACTGAAATTGGTGGAAGTAGTTCTATTGACTCCCCTCTGGAGTTGAATTAGCTCTTGTAACGCTTCTGTAACAATTTTTAATACAATAATCCTTGAAAAATTATTGCCATCATCCATTGGTTATTTACTTGATAAATGGAGTTAAAGACTGACATTGTGCTACTGTGCTTGGAATGGAGGCCAAAAAATTTTATCATTTGTTTGGTATGTGCGAGCAGAAATA
>NW_011099985.1:0-417 GCF_000146605.3 Meleagris gallopavo | reverse complement strand
GATGCACGGACTCAGATGTGAATGATCAAAAATCGTTTATTACAAGTTCTCACATCACTTATATACCTTCATGAGTTTTCTTTTCTAGCTTTCCAATCCACCCCTACAACCTTCCCATCCACCTTTACATGTCAACAGAGCATTCTACAAAACACTCTTCAACCGTTCATGCAGGCGCTTATCCAATCAGAGCCGTGAGGCATCTAGAGTGTTCTTGGCTCTCATGCTGTTTATCTTGCCCCACAGCTTCTGCTCTGAATAGTTTTTCTTGTATTCCCATAAAATTCATAGCTGTGAATTTCCTTTTTGGTATATTTGATTATTAAATCAAACATCTGCATGCCAAGTTGCTGGGTGTGGGGTTAGAACAAGACATTTTTCTTCTATAAGAGTTTTAGTACATAAGGATTGAAAAAA
>NW_011099984.1:0-1191 GCF_000146605.3 Meleagris gallopavo | reverse complement strand
GGACTTCTTCCTCGCTCAACCTCGCCCTCCTCGACCTGGGCTGCATCTCCACCACTCTCCCCAAAGCCATGGCCAATGCCCTCTGGGACACCAGGGACATCTCCTATGCAGGATGTGTTGCCCAGACCTTTCTGTTTGTCTTTCTCATGTCAGCAGAGTATTCCCTTCTCACCATCATGTCCTATGACCGCTATGTTGCCATCTGCAAGCCCCTGCACTACGGGACCTTGATGGACAGCAGAGCTTGTGCCACCATGGCAGCAGCTGCCTGGGCCACTGGGGTTCTCTATTCCCTGCTGCACACTGCCAATACATTTTCACTGCCTCTCTGCCATGGCAATGCTGTGGATCAGTTCTTCTGTGAAATCCCTCAGATCCTCAAGCTCTCCTGCTCACAGTCCTACCTCAGAGAAATTTGGTTTCTTGTGATCAGTGTCTCTTTAGCATTTGGGTGCTTTGTTTTCATTGTTGTGTCCTATGTGCAGATCTTCAGGGCCGTGCTGAGGATGCCCTCTGAGCAGGGACGGCACAAAGCCTTCTCCACGTGCCTCCCTCACCTGGCTGTAGTCTCCCTCTTTCTCAGCACTGGTATATCTGCCAATCTGAGGCCGCCCTCTCTTTCCTCCCCCTCTCTGGACCTGGTGGTGTCATTTCTGTACTCAGTGGTACCTCCAGCAGTGAACCCCCTCATCTACAGCATGAGGAACCAGGAGCTCAGGGATGCAGTGAGGAAAATGATGCCCTGCTCACATTTCAGCAGGCATAAACTTCTCACCGGTCTATACAAATGACTCCCACTCTGTCCCATAACACACCTATCACATGTTTTTTTAATGTTTATATTAAGTAATTATATTAATAGGTACATTTTCCTTTGTGATACATATATATATCTGTGTGTGTAATTATCATTAGAGGTTATTATGTTTCTGTACATGTGTTATGATTCCTTTCACTTCTAGTGAGGCATCACCCTGCTCTCTTTCTCCTGGAGCCCATACAGACTCTTGGTCACTGCTGACTTCCTAAATTAACTCTGCATTCCAGTTAGTTATTTCTCTTCTTGCTGTCAGACCCAGTCTGTTGTGTCACTCCAGCTCAGGTAATGATTCACTTCTGAATGCTTTGGTCATTTGCAGAACTCCAGACCATTCCAGTAACAGCTCTCTGGATCCCAAAGTGAAGGCTGCT
>NW_011099983.1:0-501 GCF_000146605.3 Meleagris gallopavo | reverse complement strand
AACATTTACATGGTCCATGGAAGAAACAGTATTCTGCTACTAGGAAAGGGATCTTACTCTATTTCCCAACTGCGCTGTAATAAACTGCAACTGCATTTTGGCATGAGAAACATTAATGATCCACAAATCTAGACAATAAAGACCCAGAATTGTACGTCTGGTTTTCGTGAGAGACTGCACAGTGTCAAGCATTTGTATGAGCACTTGAAGTGGAAACCAGACTCTGTTTCAAGAGCTTTTTACAAAGGGAAAGATGCGGACAACACTTCTCACTGCCACATCTACCTGAAAGAATAAGCCAGAGAAATGCAAGAGAAGGTCAGCATTAGCATGAATTCAAAGCAGTATCTGAAGAGCGACATGAACATCAAACATTTAAAAAATAATAATAATAAACAATAAGAAATTGTCATGGCTTTGGAGCAGGAGGTTTGAAGAAACCAATCTTCCGGCAGTATCGGACAACAAATGGCACAGAAACCACAGTGATGCTGATTCGTA
>NW_011099982.1:0-368 GCF_000146605.3 Meleagris gallopavo | reverse complement strand
GGAGTTAAAAAAAAAAAAATTCCATTGTTAAATCTTCAAAGAAAAAGATCCAGGGATGAAAGCAAAACTGAGATACGAAGTGCGTTTTAAGGTATTTAATGTTTCCAAGTGTGTTTCTGGCTCTTGCCTACTGGCAAGTTTCAAATTTACTGTTTAAGAATTGCAATTTCAAAGGTGATTTGGAAATGCTTTTCTCCTGCATTAACAAATGTGAGGGTATATGGCCTTTTAGTCAGAACACCTGGCACTAAAAATATGTGTGCAGTCTTCTGTTTCACAGTCACATTTTCTTCCTTCCATTTGTTTTTGGAATTCAAAGTTTTTGTTCTTTAAAGGACTGAGCCTGTGTAATGTCATTCTTTTGAAAT
>NW_011099981.1:0-371 GCF_000146605.3 Meleagris gallopavo | reverse complement strand
AAGTGTGGCTGCAGCAAGTACAACGTGTGTGTGAGAAGAGAAGGAAGAATCACATTGGCTGATGAACTCACCTTAGTCTTAAATTTGCTGTGAAATTGATACAGCACCATTTGTGTGTGTGTGTGTGTGTGTGTGTAGAGAAGCTGAAGGGGTTACTGTAGAAAGGAAAGGGGTGGTTTTCTTCAAGGTTTGCTAGTGGTCTGGTGTGGGGTTGGTGTGTTTGAGGCTGTATTTAAAGAATGGATTAAAAACTGGCTTGAATTCTTTGCATAAGTACGTCTTATTTTCTGCCTCTCTGAAGGTGATGGGGCTGGTATGTCATTTGGATAATTGTGAAACTTTCTTGCGCTCTTGCAGGTTTTTTGTTTCCT
>NW_011099980.1:0-645 GCF_000146605.3 Meleagris gallopavo | reverse complement strand
TGTGAGACAGACCCTCCTTCCTGAGCATCAGCTGAGGGCCAGAAGGGAGGTATTCTTGGCCATCCTGAATGCCACCACAGCCCTGTGCTTCGGGCACCCACTGTGCCTTTTGCACCTGTCCCCATGGAGCATGTGGTGTCATTCTGCTGACCAAATGGACGAGCTCACAACAGAAGAGCCAGATCTTCCTCTCTGCTCCATCTGTGGCATAGTCTGGAGTTCAAGGCATCACAAAGCTGTGACACATCTACATTCTTTCACTGATGACACCTTAGTTTGCTCTGGGCTCTCATTCAGGTAGCATCAGAAGAAGTTCTGGGTCATGTCAGTTCCCAGTTGACAGGAAGATGGCGAACGTTGTCCTAATTTTAAAGAAGAGGAAGAAAGAGGACATCGGTAATTACAGAGCTGTCATTCTCACTTCAATGCCTGGTAAACTTATGAAGAAAATGATGCTGGGAGTTACTGAGAAATGCCTGAAGGACAATTCTGTCATTGGTCACAGCCAATACAAGTTCATGAGGAGAAGGTCGTATTAAACTTAATGTCCTTTCATGACAGGATCACCCATTAAGTTGACCAAGGGAAGCCAGTTGAGATTATCCTTGAGGATTTCAGTAGAGCCTTTGATATTCTTTCTCACAG
>NW_011099979.1:185-816 GCF_000146605.3 Meleagris gallopavo | reverse complement strand
CCTGCTGCTGTGCAGGAGGGCTTAAGAGGTGCTTGTGCCGCTCTCTATGTTGGTGCTGAGATGATTGACTCATTGCTGTACTTTGTTTTTAGGCACATGCTCAGATGGCCCACAGCCGTTGAGCCAGAGGTCTGCTGTGAGTTCTTTCAGCCTCCCAGCCTGAGACAGTTTTGTGGTCGCTCATCCGATTGAGCCAGGAGTGCTGCTCGCTGTCTTCCTGTGCCAGGCTGAGGGAGGAAGGTGGGAGAAAGGAAGAAAGAAAGGAAGAGGAGGGAGCGCACCATCCCAATGGCTTTGCTGGGAAGGAAGCCTGGTAAGAGCAGTGCTGCTGGTCTGAGTCCCAGCTGGCTTTTACCCCTAGGCAATGCCCTGCAGGGGGGCTGGTGAGGGTGGGGGTTGGGCAGGGATTGCTGCATTCCCTCACACCTCTCCTGCCTATTGTTTCCCTTGTCCCAGCAGGCTCCACTTTAACATCTGCCTGCAGCAGAGCAGCAACTGGCCACAGCACGTCCATCTCAGGCAGGGGCTTGGGGAAGCAGCCAGGAGAGGGCAAGGAGCGAGAGATGGGAGTGCAGGGTGAGAGTGAGGTGTCCTCAGACAGCGTTTGTGTGCTGGGAACAGAGAAGAAGCC
>NW_011099979.1:0-165 GCF_000146605.3 Meleagris gallopavo | reverse complement strand
CAGCCTTTGTAGGCCCTCCCTCCAAAAATCCACACATTTTGCACGGCCAGAGGTGCCTTCCCAGTCTTCTGTCTGTTGGCAGTTTTACTTTATCTGTTTTTTCTTCAGATCACAGCAGAGTGAGTCTGCCTGCGTCAGCAGAAGAGCTGCCTTCGTGGAGGTGCA
>NW_011099978.1:0-449 GCF_000146605.3 Meleagris gallopavo | reverse complement strand
GGTGTGATCATTCTCACTAGCTCAGAATTTCAGAAATGAGAAAGCTGAGCAGTGGACAAAGGAAATTATTTTCCTGGTCAGCTGCTAAATCAGGGGCAGAGCCATACATAGGGCCCTCAACCCTATACCCAATTTCTTGGCTTTTCAGTTACAGTTAATCAAATATTAAGAAACTATAAAGCGGTGAAGGAATAATTTTTATCATGAATATCTTGATTGTATTTTCCAAATTCTGTTTACTTTTAAAATACTAGTACAAGTCAGCATGGACCAAAATTGATTTTGTAAAATAGGGTAATTATAGATTAAAAAGTCCTTTTTATGAAGACAGATGAGGGGAGAATAAATGATGAAAATAAATGTCTTTTGGAGATGTGATGAGCTGTCAAAGTTTATGAGGATATGAGGTGGATTGGATTGAAGAGTATGTTACTGAGGTCTGCTCAGGG
>NW_011099977.1:0-814 GCF_000146605.3 Meleagris gallopavo | reverse complement strand
CCCAGCCTTGTGCTGATGCTTAGCAGGTAACCCAGAATCATTTTCCTAGACCATGGCCTCTTACATCTGAAGGTGGGTGGTCACTATTCACCACATCAGTCTTCCAGTAATAATAATAATAATAAATAAATAAACAGGTTTTCCCATTCATTAATGACTATTGAATGCAACCAAAAATCTTATGAACACAGCTGGTGGAGTTCAGTCCATTTCAGAGCATTCAACTTAGAGACATAAAAAGCTTAGCACTATACACAACATACGTCCAATCTCCCAGTGACTTGCAGGCAGTAAGGAGGAACAGAAGATTCCTGTGATCACTGTCTTCTTCAGTGAGGCAACACATTCTCCCCACTGGCATCATTTCTTAAATTTGACTTGTGTGTGTGGACAAGTTCTGGATAAAAGCACATCAAGATTAGGCTCCCAATGGTGCAGTTACAGCTGCACTGCAAACTACAGTTGCAGATAAATGAAATGATGGAAATTGCACATCTATATGACAGCAAAGCTACAAATAGGTCTCTGTTGTCTGTACTCAGACTAATGGATCAGACCACATCCTTCAGCATACATCTGCATTAAAAGTGTGTTAAATCCTGTACTTTGCCTATCTGCTCCATAGTCACAGAGCATTCTGGGGTATCTCCAAAGTTCCCCTCTCAGACTGGCTCCCAGGCCCCTCACACAACTGCAGCATCTTCCAGTGTAAAGAATCCAAAAGCTTCACAAGCTTTTACTGGTCTTTCAGCTGCAAAAATTCATTTTCAGGACAGAAGCAAGGGGTAAAATAGATTTGCAGGAATAAGTAGAG
>NW_011099976.1:0-382 GCF_000146605.3 Meleagris gallopavo | reverse complement strand
ATAACAGGCGTAAGATGACATCTTAGTGCTGCATACATTCCAACAATGAAAAGTTATCTATTCCATAATGACTGAAATCCTTGCAACCTCTAAATAGTGTAAATATTGATGTATTCTGATACCTAGCATAATAATAGCTAATTTTTCACACGTGTGACACATACTACTGGAAAATGGCACAGAATATCAAAGCCTTCCTAGACATGCTGAGGAGTGGAAATCCAAGTCTGATTTATCATCTACTTGAATGCTCCACAGGACCTGCAGCACCTCTGCTGGCCTGCTGCTCCCTTTGGATTTCTCCTTATTTCTCAGTGACCGATGAACTCTCTCGAAGCAACTACAGTGCTACACTTTGTGAAGATAAATGCAGAGGGATGGG
>NW_011099975.1:0-309 GCF_000146605.3 Meleagris gallopavo | reverse complement strand
ACCAACCTGACAGTGCATGTATATTCACCCTGCACATCCCACTAGCCAGACCATGGCTGCACCCTTGTCCTTGGCATGTCCCCTCTTTCTGCCTGCCATCGCAGCCATCAGTGCTGGTGACACACAGCCCCTGAAGCCAGGAGAAGACCCTAGAAGGAACATCTAGTTAGAGCTTCCAAAAGGCACAGTGACTTGATAGGAGAGCTGCTCGGAGGCAGCCAGAGTTGCACAGAGGAAGGCAAGCATTAGAAAAGGGCTAAACTTAGCAGTTGTTTTGATTTCCACAGAGCAATCTTTTTCTAGGGCTCT
>NW_011099974.1:0-450 GCF_000146605.3 Meleagris gallopavo | reverse complement strand
TCTTAGGCTGCCACATACATTTACGGGGTTGATGGATGGACGTCCGTCCGCCCGCAGTCAGCGGCGCTGCTCGGAAATAAACCGCGGGAGCAGAGCGGCGTAAATCTTCCCCGAGATGGGGGACGGAGGAATTGGGAACGAGCGCTGCAAAGTGCCTCTCTCTGCTCCTGGCAGCACCAATCCATCTCCGCTCAGCGCTGCGGGGCCGTGCGGGCCTTCCTCCCCTCTGCACCTTTTGTTCTCTGCAGCTCAGAGCGAGGCTGCGCCCCGTTTGCGGTTTCGGGTCGGCGTGGCTGAGCCGCCCGCAGTCTCGCCGCTGGCTTTATAGGGAGACCACCCAGCTCCCGTTGCTCTGCAGCCTTCAGCTCTCGGATATTTGCCTTTTAATTTTTGTTTTGCTCCTCAGGACGGCCGCAGGCAAAATATTCCCACCAGCAATGAGAGATGAGA
>NW_011099973.1:0-491 GCF_000146605.3 Meleagris gallopavo | reverse complement strand
CATTGGTCTGTCTTGGAACTTCTACCAGGAGGAGTTGGTAGTTTTAATAATTACACATTATTACTGACAGTTTTTGATCTGTTGTATCAGCATTGGAAAATCAATTTCATTCAAGTCAGGAGGCATTCAGTAGATATATTCAGTGCTGTTCTGGAAGATGATGTTGAGAAACTTGCAAACACTTGATATGGATTTGTTGCCAGTGTAGTGTGTATAGATATTACTGAATTATTGATCTACTGAAAGGGTAAGTACTGCTATAATGCTCTTTTGAGGTAGAACTAATCTATCAGATCACTTCTGTAGAGATTCAGAAAATGAATATCTCCATCTTGTAGAGCCTAGTGTTGAAAGGTTTAACAGGTCACTAGGATTAGAATATATTATGTTACTATTTGTTGTGAAAAGCTTTCTCTTGTTTGTTTCTCCCGTGCTGTTGAAGATGACTGATTCTTTGTAGGTGGTAAGGATTTCTTGTCTTTAACCTCAAT
>NW_011099972.1:0-480 GCF_000146605.3 Meleagris gallopavo | reverse complement strand
AAATGTGTCCCTTGTGCTCTTCCTAATGCTGCTCTGGTGTCTGTCTTTCTGTTTAGCTATGCATTATTAACTTGCTTATAGTACAGTGCAGGTAAAAGAAAACAGCAACTGCTTTTGCTCAGAAGGTTTCTCTTTCCGGAGAGACACTTTATCTCCAAAACCACCATTACATTATTATTGATGGCAAAGGAGATTGCTGCCAAGAAGTCAATAGAGGGAAGCTGTTCTCCAGAGCAGCGGTGGAGCAGCATTAAAGGGATGAGGGACTTCATTCATGGCTCTGCTGCTGAGTTATTGCACAGTTTTAGAGAGGAAAATGGAGTCCATTAGTAGTACTACTGTTTCTGCCTGGGCTGGAAATTGAAGTGCTGGACTCAGGTGTGTTAGTGGGATCAGAGCCTGGAGCTGCTCCTTGGGCAGAGAAACTGCAGGTGTCTTCAGCTGCCTGCCCAGAATTAGAACTGACATCTTACATTGAGT
>NW_011099971.1:0-760 GCF_000146605.3 Meleagris gallopavo | reverse complement strand
GTCTTACATCTGCAAAGTAGCCAAGCTCAGAACAATTGGAAAGTAACCCAATCAGCTCCCCTGCCCTAAGCAGCAGTCAATCCCTTTGCCTCTCAGGTCTTACAGCTGTTCAGACTTCAGGAAACAGTCCTTAGGCATGGTGAGCAGGATGAGAATCTGTTGGAAAAAACGATCCCTAGAACTTCTAATTTTGACCCACATATTTTTTGGCATTAAGGTTCAGATGCTGATCAGCACTTCTGCATCAGAAGTGAGTTTATCTGATAGATTTTGAAAAGAAATCTGACCCCACACCATCACCACGTTTTCCCATGTGCCAGTAGGGGCAAGTCTGCTTCATTGAGATAAAAAGTGCAGAGTCGCTCATGGCAAACTCAACGTCATGAACTGTAGATCTCATCATGGAGCTGAATGAGCACTCCACACCTAGAAAGACTTCTCCTTGACTTTTTCACGCTTTGAACAGGTCCTGGTGACCAGAGGCAGCAGATGCCCAACAGCAGCTCCATCAGCGAGTTCCTCCTGCTGGCGTTGGCAGACATGCGGCAGCTGCAGCTCCTGCACTTCTGGCTCTTGCTGGGCATCTACCTGGCTGCCCTCCTGGGCAACGGCCTCATCAGCACAGCCGTAGCCTGCCACCACCGCCTGCACAGCCCCATGGACTTCTTCCTGCTCAACCTCGCCCTCCTCGCCCTGGGCTGCATCTCCACCACTCTCCCCAAAGCCATGGCCAATGCCCTCTGGGACACCAGGGACATCT
>NW_011099970.1:0-2524 GCF_000146605.3 Meleagris gallopavo | reverse complement strand
GATATCAGAATCATCATAATTTCTACTAAAAGAAGTTGACCAAGAGAGAAACAAACATCGAATCTGGAAACTCTGCTCATGACCCGTAAGAAAAATGACACATGGACAAAGAAAGGGGAGGAATTGGCTTCCCCTGCATAGGGCAGTGTTTCAGCTGAGGCAGTGAAGGCATAACATAACAGAATCACTGAATGGCTTAGGTTGGAGGGGACTTGAAAAATCACTTAGCTCCAAGCCCTAGCCACTGGCAGGGTTGCCAACCACCAGATCAAGGTGCCCAGGATCCCATCCATCCTGACCCTCAATGCCTCCAGGGATACGGCATCCACAAAACTTCTTTGGCTACATGTTCCACTTCCTTTGAGTAGAAAATGTCTCCCTAACAGGTAACCAAAGTCTTCCCTCTTTAATTTAAAGCCATTTCCCTTTGTCCTGTTAATATCAGACCATCTCATCCTATTTCTAGGGTTAGTCATCTCATCTGCTGATGCAAACCCTGAGGCTGAAATGGGATCAGTTCCTCAGAAAAATCATGGAAGCCTGAATTTCTCTTATTTGAGGTCAGATGTGCACAAGGAGGTGTCTGTGTGTGAGCCCCTCATCTGGATCCTTGGTCTTTATTCAGCAGGGACTGCACTGCTCACACACAGACACTCAGTGATGACCAAGGTGCCTGGGCTGATCCTCGCTGTGTGCTGGTGCTTGTCAACTGTGGTGGAAAATCTGTGAGACAGACCCCTCCTTCCTGAGCATCAGCTGAGGGCCAGAAGGGAGGTATTCTTGGCCATCCTGAATGCCACCACAGCCCTGTGCTTAGGGCACCCACTGTGCCTTTTGCACCTGTCCCCATGGAGCATGTGGTGTCATTCTGCTGACCAAATGGATGAGCTCACAACAATGGAGCCAGACCTTCCTCTCTACTCCATCTGTGGCATACTCTGGAGTTCAAGGCATCACAAAGCTGTGACACATCTACATTTGTTCACTGATGACACCTTACTGGTTTGCTCTGGGCTCTCATGAAAAAGTCATCAGAAGAAGTCTAAGGTCATGTCAGTTCCCAGTTGACAGGAAGCTGTCAAACATTGTTCCAGTTTTAAAGAAAAGTAAGGAAGACCCCAGCAATTATTGTCCTGTAAGTCTCACTTCAGTGACTGTTAAAATTATGGAGTAATTTATGCTGGGTGATACTGAAAAATACGTGAAGGACAATTCTGCCATTGGTCACAGCCAACACAAGTTCATGAGGGGAAGGTGCCATTTAACTTAATGTGCTTTTGTGAAGTGGTCACCCATTTAGTTGACCAGTGGAAGTCAGCTGATTTCAGCAGAGCTTTTGATACAGTTTCTCAGAGAATTCATCAGGACAAAAAGTTCTGCATATGGCTAGACCAAAACAGAACGTGATGTGTGAGCAGTTGGCCGATGGGTTGGGCCAAAGGCTTACAATAAATGGGGTTCCATCAGGCTGGTGGATGGTCATGAGCAGGGTTCCCCAGGGCTCCATTTGAGGGCCACTTCTCTATATGATTTTCATCAATGATTTGCCATACAGGACTAGAAGATGTTTTGAGTATATTTGCTAATGACATCAAATTGGGTGGAACTGTTTCCTCCATTGAGGGTGGAGAGGACTTGCAGAGAGGTGTGCTGAAGTTAGAGAACTGGTTATGCACCAACCACATGAAGAATAACAAGAACAAGTGCCTGACTCTGCACCTGGGTAGGGGCAACCCTGGACGTACAAACTGACTGGATATGGGACACTGGAGAGCAGTCCTACTGAAAGAGATTCAGGGTTCTGGTCAGCATGAAATTGAACATGAGTGAGCAGTGGGCCCAGGCAGCCAGGAAGGCCAACTGTCCACTAGGATGCATTAAGCACAGCATTGCCAACTGGTGAAGGAAGGGATTGTCCCTCTCTGTTCTGCACTGCTGCACCTTCACCAGGAGCACTGGGTGCACTTCTGGGCACCACAGAACATACAGGGCATAATACAATTGGACACTGTCCAAAGGAGGGCACCAGCACTGAGAGATCTCAAGTTCAAATCTGCTTCCATTGGAATTGACTGCTGTTCAGACTGGGCCCTTCTCCCATCCCACATCCTGGGATGAGACACACTGCCCACATGGGACTTGGGCCTCACGGCATCCTTGCACCCCATGCAGAGTCTGGCAGCTGCTGTCCCCTGCTCTTTCATTTGACATCACACAAACCTCCATCCCACTACCCCAGGAAGGGCCCTGAGCCAGCAGGAGGGACACGATCTCCCTGCCAAGGCTCTGGGCATCAGGCCTTGGCCTTCCTGCTTCACAAGACAAAGGAGGCTTTTCTCAGCATCACAGCCACCATCCCAGGGCCTTGGTCTGCCTGTAATCATGGCTTCCAATTATCTGCTCTAACAAGTCCCTGGGGAAGCTTGCTTGTGAACGGCCCTCAGTGGGGCCCATTAATACTCCAAGAAACTTCACTCTTCCTTCTGACTTGGTCTTCTGGAGCACTTCATGCAATCTTCTGTCA
>NW_011099969.1:0-694 GCF_000146605.3 Meleagris gallopavo | reverse complement strand
TGTCAGGCACATGGTTTTCATCAGACTGCAGCAATATAAATTGTGCGGTCAGAGATTCTGTGAGAATGTATTCATACAAATTACATCATGATATAATAACGTGGTAAATTCTGGTGATATTTTCCCGCGTTATTCCTTTTTGGGGACTTGAAACCATCAATGAAGAGAGATCTAATTTAACAAGGGTACCAAGAGATTGGTTTATTCAGTGTCTCGTCAGCCAGTCTTTCTGTGCATCACTGTCATCACCACCACCTTTTTGGGGAAATCTTTTAGTAGCATTCAAGAATAATAGCAATTACCTAATTACTGTTTTGATCATGTTAAAGGTTACATTAATAGGCACAAATGATGATGAAGGCGGTAATGTGAATCAAATCATAATCAGTACACTATGAGGCAGCTGTTATGTCAAACTTCAAAGGAACAAAAATATTAATGTGCAGGTTGAATAAAATGGTGTATATTTAACTTAATATGCAACAGAAGACAAGAATTAGCCTTACTTTAGTTTGCCTATTTGAAGAAGTTAAGCCAATTACGAGTTTACTCTCTAACTAGGAAAGCAAGGAACATCCTCCTCGTGTGCTGCGTATGATGCACCAAGACCTGTGCTGTGTCTTTGAGGTGCTCTATAATTTGTAACAGCATGGTTGTGTTCTACACCCATCCCTCTGCATTTATCTTCACAAAG
>NW_011099968.1:0-438 GCF_000146605.3 Meleagris gallopavo | reverse complement strand
CCTTGGAAATGCCCATCAGACACTGACAGGCCCTTCTTCCAGACCGTTGTCAGATGGAAACCAGCTCTTGTAGCACTCCAACCTGGTGGTGAGAGGGAAGTAACGTTTAGTTGAAAGAACAAGGCATGTTGGCCACTTCGAAGCTCACACATTTGACATCTGTTCAAGCTGATTTAATCCTAAGGAACTGAACACGCTTTCCTTGTACCTCTGCTAGCAGCCCTGGGACCTGTGCTTCAGTCTGCCTTCCTGGTAATCAGGGAGCCCCACCAATCATGCATGGTGGTGAAGATGTGTCTTCCCTCTGACTGGTGTCATTTACCACTAAAATCCTTAAGCCAATTGTAAATTGAGCAACAGGAATACATCTAGAAGAACTCCTAGGATTTCAGCAGTTACCTAAAATTCTGTAAGAATAAGAAGGAGCAAAAAATGCCA
>NW_011099967.1:0-466 GCF_000146605.3 Meleagris gallopavo | reverse complement strand
GCATCCAAATAGTATTCTGTTATAATTAAAAAAAAAGTTAACATGAATTTTAAGTAGAACACAGAGGAAATTTGGTAAACTGTGTTCAAGTCTTAATAAATGAGGCATATATGTGATATTTTCAGTATAATATTCACAACTATTCAAAGTAGTTCTTACTCCTCTGTTATGTCCCCTCACTGTCTTCTATACAAGATTCTACTTCTTTAAGTACATTTAGTGCTTAAAACATTTCTTAAACATCAGGATATTTTGCTGACATGATACAGATACTCTTACATAAAATTCTCAGATTATATTAGTAACTTGAAAGTATAAAAGAAATACATCCGAAGTGTTGCCAAGAAAGTGTAACGGTACATCCTGCTGATACAGGTGGAATACAAAACTTAGCTCTTAGTTCTCCTCTTTTGTCTTGCGTACAGAACATACTGCGTTGGTTTCCACTATAATATTTCATGTTGTC
>NW_011099966.1:0-363 GCF_000146605.3 Meleagris gallopavo | reverse complement strand
CAATGGTCTTAGTGCAAGTACACCACTCCTGAACAGCGAGTTACACTAATGCAGAAGGTGTATGGAAAACAGGGGCTATGTGTTGCTGACATTTTGATAAGATTGTTATACTGCTTTTTAGATAGCATTTGACCTTTCAGCAGTGACTTCTATCATGTGATAAAACAATTCACAGCCAATTAAGTTTTACAACACACCTGTGAGCCATGGTGATCCATTTCCACATATTTTAGACACAAACTTGAGTTGGATAAGGCATACAGAGCCAAAAAGACATTCAGCAGCAAGGTCAGGAACACAAACCAGGAAACTCAGCATTCCTCTGTCCCAACCACAGGCCAACATGCCTGCAATGCACAGATT
>NW_011099965.1:0-404 GCF_000146605.3 Meleagris gallopavo | reverse complement strand
AAACACAGCACATAGCTCCATGTCACAAGGAAGGACAGACACGAGCACTTGGGTCTCCAGACTGCTTTAGTTTGGGTGGGGGGGCAGATCTGGGGGGGCACATGCAGGGATGGCACACTGGGTTCCGGTCGCTTGTCCCAAAGGGACAGTTTGGTCACTGCATGGCTCCCACCCAGCCCTGCACAGCAGGGCCTCGCCAGCCCCGTGTGCCCCCAGCACCCGCAGTGCCCCCTAGGTATGAAGCAGCTGCAGACGGCAGCGGTCCCAGGGGCTGTCCAAAAAGAACCCCCAGAGTGGCAGCACTGGGGCCAAAGCAGGCTCTGTGTCCTGCCTAAAGCCTAAAGCAGCACAGGGAGGGCTGGGCTGGGGGGGACAAAAGCATCGTGGTGCCATAAATAATCCTG
>NW_011099964.1:2435-3035 GCF_000146605.3 Meleagris gallopavo | reverse complement strand
TCTTTTTCCCCCCGCCTTTCTCCTGTCTTTTTCTCCTCTCTTCGTTTCTCCTCTCTTCTTTTCTCCTCGCTTCTTTTCTCCTCTCTTCTTTTCTCCTCTCTTCTTCTCTTCTTTTTTCCTTTTTCCTGCCCTTTTACTCTCCTTTTCCTGCCCCTTTGCTGCCTTCTTTCTCCTTCTATTTCTCTCCCTTC
Source organism: Meleagris gallopavo (assembly GCF_000146605.3). NCBI lineage: Eukaryota > Metazoa > Chordata > Aves > Galliformes > Phasianidae > Meleagris > Meleagris gallopavo. The sequence goes on along the minus strand of NW_011099964.1, from coordinate 2,844 downwards.
TATTTCTCTCCCTTCTATTTCTCTCCCTTCTATTTCTCTCCCTTCTATTTTCTTGTTTTTCCCGCCCCCGTCCTGCCTTCTTTCCTGCCTTTTTCCCTCCCCTTTCCTGCCTTTTTCCCTCCCCTTTCCCACCACTTTCTCACTTCTTTCTCTCCCCATCCCGCCTCCTTCCCACCTTCCTCCCGCCCTTTTCCCTTCCTTTTGCCTCCTTTTCCCCTTCCCTTTCCCGTCTTTTTTTATCCTATTTTCCTCCACTTTCCTGCCTTTTTCCAGCCCCTTCTTCTCCTGTTTTCTGACTATTTCCCTCCCCTTTCCTTATCCTTTCCCACATTTTTCCTTCACATTTTCCGCCACTTTCCTGCTTCTTTCCCGCCTTCTTCCCGCCCCTTTCCCACCTTTTTTCCCTCCC
>NW_011099964.1:0-885 GCF_000146605.3 Meleagris gallopavo | reverse complement strand
GAGTTCTTGGCGTTCTGCTCCATGCTGAGCTGTTGGCTTGTTGTTTTGTGTTTGGCAGAAGGTTCCAGATCCCGATTCTTTTTCCAAGACGTGGCCTGAGGTCTCCAAGAAAGACTTTGGTGGACAACGACGCGCTTGGCAGGCGAGCTCTGGATTTCCCAGAGAGCTTTTTGGCTCTTCTGCATGTTGTCTGGGACTGGTGGCTGTATGGAACAGCTGAGGCAAGCAAAGAATCAGTCATGGGAGCACAGGTGAAGGCAATTGACCTCTGCTGCAGGAAGGGGCGGAGCCTGGCTCCATCTCTCCTAGATCCATTTAAGAACTGACTGCCAGTGTGGAAGGATATCTTCTGGAGATCCACTCTATTGGAGTTGTGCTTGCGAGCCCAGGTCACGGGTCAGTCTATCTATCCTTTCTGTTTCCTGCTTTGGTGTAATAACGTTATAGCTTAGCTTCCTGATAAAGCATAACATCGGCATATCCATTAATTGTACAGGGGCACAGTGGACCCCTAATCATTCAGCTTTCAAGGCTTGTTGTCCTGACATTTCTTCCCTTGTCCACATTTCCTCGCGTCTCAATCCCTGTTTCCTGTTTCGTCTCCATTTTCTCCCTCCCTCGTCACGTTTTACTACAAATTCATTTTTATTCCCATGTTAGCCGTTGGTGCTTCGTTGGAGTTTCCATGATCCAAATGCAGCCTTCTGATCAAGTGAGATGCCAAAAGAAGAGGTAGGCTCCCAAACAGGCTTGTGCTGAGTGCTGTCCATGACTTGGGGTTTTTAGAGTTACCGCAGTTCGTTCCTAATCCATGGTGTTGAGTACCATATGTGAAGCTTTCTTCTTTCTTTCTAGGATTGGCGCCTCCCCCACCAGATGCTTCTG
>NW_011099963.1:0-414 GCF_000146605.3 Meleagris gallopavo | reverse complement strand
GGAATGGCAGGCTTTGAGTAAGTGGCAGAAAGGCTGGTGCCACCGCAGGAACTTCTTTGGCTTCTTTGAGCATGGGGAGGAGAGAAGAGAAAACTGGATGTGAATTGAGAGCAAATCTAAAGAAATGGGTGCGTAAAAACCAGAGTAAAGTGTGAGTAAGCCTGGACTAAAGTGTGAACAATCTTGAAGTATGAGAAAGACCAGGAGTAAAGTGTGGGTAGACTGGGAGTAGAGAGTGAGTAGACCCGGAGTAGGGTGTCAGTAAAACCCGGAGAAAAGTTTGAGTAAACCTAAACCCAGGGTAAAGAGTGAGTAAAGTTGAAGAAATGTTTGAGTAAACCTTGAGTAAAGTGTGAGTAAAACACACTGAAAAAGTGTGAGTAAACACAGAGTAAAGTGTGAGTAAAATTGAAG
>NW_011099962.1:0-426 GCF_000146605.3 Meleagris gallopavo | reverse complement strand
CATTTACTTCCCAGTACACAAAATACAGGTATTTTTAATTGTCTCTTTTTTTTTCCCTTTTGAAACCAAACGTATATTCTTGGCTGTTAAATCTACATCTCCAGTTAAACAAAAAGATGGAAGATTCGAATAACAGAGTAGACTTCAGTCTCCCATCAGCCAAGATCCCCCTTTGCCAGAACACATCTTCTCCACCAAACCCTCAGTCATAAATTCCTCACTCAATAAAATAAAAAAAAAAAAATCCACCACACACACAGCTCCTGAACTCTGTCCAAGCCAGACTCCTTCCCAAAGAGGAGTGAAAGGCAACACAGAGAGCCACGCAACATCACAGGTGCTGTTCTAGCACTGGAGTGAGAAAAGTAGGCAGAACTATTAGAGGAGGCAGGGGGAGAAAGAGAGAATGAGAAATACTGGTGACAT
>NW_011099961.1:439-1507 GCF_000146605.3 Meleagris gallopavo | reverse complement strand
CCACGCTGCCTCTACGGTGCTGCGGCTGTGGGTGTGGGAGGTGGGTCAAGCGGCAGGGTGTGTGAGTGCTTTCCGTCTTGGCTCAGGAGACCGGCTTTCCTCTTGGCACTCTCTGAGACCACAGGCTTCAACACGGTCTCCACAAGACAGCGGGATTACTGCAGGAAGACTGTGGTGACCCAGACGGAGGGCCTGCCAGAAATGCGGCTGTTCAGGTCTGAGGTGCAGGCAGTGCCTGAGCCTGCTGGTGCCGGGGGAGGGTGGCAGGGATTCCGGCTGTGTGCGGTGTGAGCAGGTGGATGAGCTGCTCAGCCTGGTGGGGGAGCTGTAGGAGGAGGTGGAGAGACTAAGGGCCATCAGGGAGTGTGAGATGGACTGGTGGAGTGAGTCACTGTTGTGCCAGAGGGAAGGGTACCAGGGAGATACTGCAAGAAAAGTGGTGGACCCCCTGCCCTGTCACAGTCAGACAGAGCTGGCAGAGCAAGAGGGTCGGAAGAGTGTCAAAGCTCCAAGTCTCAGGCGCATCCCCTGCCTGCCTACACCACTCCCCAGGTCCCGCTAAGCAAGAGGTTTGAGATGCTGGAAATGGAAGGGGAGATGAGTGGGGAGGTGAGGGAGGGTCTGCCCAGGAGGGAGCTTAGGCTGAGGTGGTAACCCCCATGCCTTGAGACTGCCTTTGTCAGGAAAGGCAGGAGGGCAATTGTGGTGGGCCATTCCCTTCTCAGGGGAACAAAGGACCCCGTTTGCAGACCCAACCCAACCTGTAGGGAGGTCTGCTGCCTCCCTGGGCCCCCACCCCTCCCCCGCACAACGAATATCACCAGAAAAGCCCCGGGTCTGGTTTGCTCCTCTGATTACCAGCCATTCTTGATAGTTCACAGAATCACAGAATTGTAGGGGTTGGAAGGGACCTCTAGAGATCATCGAGACCAACCCCCGTTCAGGGGGTTCAGGTAGGCAGGGATGAAACTGCTCAGGGAAGCCTGTGAGCTGTCCAAAAGGATTTCATGGGTTAGAGCGAATGGCTGAAGGAGTGGCTCCACAAGTGGTATTTTCCTCTCTCCTTCT
>NW_011099961.1:0-419 GCF_000146605.3 Meleagris gallopavo | reverse complement strand
TTAGGCTGAGGTGGTAACCCCCATGCCTTGAGACTGCCTTTGTCAGGAAAGGCAGGAGGGCAATTGTGGTGGGCCATTTCCTTCTCAGGGGAACAAAGGACCCCGTTTGCAGACCCAACCCAACCTGTAGGGAGGTCTGCTGCCTCCCTGGGCCCTCACCCCTCCCCCGCATCAAGGTCATCACCAGAAAAGCCCCGGGTCTGGTTTGTTCCTCTGATTACCAGCCATTCTTGATAGTTCAGGTAGGCAGGGATGAAACTGCTCAGGGAAGCCTGTGAGCTATCCAAAAGGATTTCATGGGTTAGAGCAAATGGCTGAAGGAGTGGCTCCACAAGTGGTATTTTCCTCTCTCCTTCTGGGGTGGTGAGGAAAACGGAGTGTTCTAGGGAATGGCAGGCTTTGAGTAAGTGGCAGAAAGG
>NW_011099960.1:0-603 GCF_000146605.3 Meleagris gallopavo | reverse complement strand
TCTTCAATTTAGCTTGTTATGAAGGGAACAGTTCCATCCCTGTTCTTCCATACTGCTCTATCAATTAGTCTCTCAAGAGTGGCTGCAGAGCTGTCACTTACCAGTGGTGTAGAGCTGTCATCCTCCTGACTGGGCCGCATGAGTCTGTTCCCAGGCAGTAAGAGCTGCCACTCATAGCTGTGAGGAAGAAGATGGAGAGATAACTAAATTAATCCCTTTGCCTTTCTAAGCCACCTAAGCAATATCCTTCCTTATCTGAATGTCTTGTAGTGCCTCTCTTTGGGTAAGCATGTGAAGTGGGCATGATACCATGCTTTCAACTACTAAGTGTACTTGTCAAAAGGACAATGTGCTCATGGCCAAGAAGTTTGGACACAAGCAAGTGAAGCATGAAGCTACATCATAGTCTATTATTTTTTGCTAAAATGCATTCTGCTTTCTGGACTCTCTAGCATTGATCTCTGCATGGGCTAACTTACTCCCCTGGTGGAAGAGACACTTGCTTCCCATGCCGCAAAAAGTAGAGTTAGGTTATTCTGCCAAATAAACCAGTCACAACCAGCTCAGGTATCTCTGTGCTGCAGTACTGTCTGCACTGTAGAC
>NW_011099959.1:0-1378 GCF_000146605.3 Meleagris gallopavo | reverse complement strand
TTTTTTTTTCTGCAAAACATTGTGTTGGAGGCAAGAAGAATAAAGACATGATGCAGACCTCTGTTTTACTTCTTAAGAACCCTTTGGCACAGCTTTCTTTTTCTTCTCTGATGTTTGATGACAGAGTTGTGTTAAAATAGTGAGGTGATCACTTCTGTCTATTGTAACATTTTCAGCACTTTTGGTATTGATTGAACTCTGATAAATGAGTAAACCCTGTTTCTTAAAGCAGTTCTTAACTGTTCATATGTTCTTAAACTGTACATATGTTTAAGAAAGGTCAGCAAAACCCCATGTTTCTGTTGCTTACAGTTAGTTTTCTGAGGTATCTTCTCAGAATTTATGTTACTTAATATTTGGAAAGTGAGATAACTAGATGGGTCTGCATAAGGACAATGTATTTATTTTTCTGACTACTAACTTCTCTGCTTGGTTTATAGTTCTGTGTTTTTGTTATTTAAGCTCTGAGTCCTGGATTTAATGACCCAAGTTTTCTTTACCTCTTTCATTCCACATCTTCTGTATTATATGTGGACATGTACAACCTACATCCCACATGGTCATTTTAATTGTCCTATCTTTTAAATAAATGAGCTTAGCAAACATAGGTATTTTAATGGGGGGGGGAGGAGGAAACATCTAAATGAATAAACAAGCAAAAGACTTAGCTTCCTACTAAGAAATCATTATTGTGCTAACCTTTCCACTTTTCTGTCAATATATCCCTTTTATTTATGGGGGATTACATACATTCCTTATGTAAAGGAATGAAACTGAAAATTAAGTTTAGCCAGCAAGATTGAGAACAACTGCATAATGCTTAATACTTATTCAACTCTTTAATTTTGTTAATTTGTTCTTCTAGTATCTAGAAAGCAAAGTGAAATCGGTATCTTTTGCAGAACTGTTGAAATCAACCTGAGATCTGCTTACCTACTTGGAAGTAACTGAGAATGACTCCTTTATTTTATGCTTCAGTTAAGCAAGATGGATTAATTCAGAGTTTGAGTAAATCTGGTGAAGAAAAAACTCATTGTCATGGGGTAAGTAAATCCAGTTTAAAAATCATGATCATTTATTAGTAGTCATATCTGTTTACCTTTGGGAGACTGAGGGCCTGAAAGCTTGCAGGGCTTTTAACAGAACCAAAAACATGTATTACTTGCTATTAAGGCCTAAATAGAAATTTTGGAAGCAAAATCTGTCATGTATCTAAGGTAAGCACCATCCAACTTGGCTTATGAATCTTTCTTAGAAGATTTGTTATGTTGATTGTTAGGTTTGTAGAACAATTTTGGCTTTATTTCCAAATAAGCCTTTGTCCAGTCTTTATGCAATTTGATTTTTATGTGTACAGAATGTATGCCTATAGGCTCTC
>NW_011099958.1:0-817 GCF_000146605.3 Meleagris gallopavo | reverse complement strand
CTGCTTAAGGATAAATAAAACGAGCAAAAAGGACATGGAAAGCACACGAACCTCGGCAGGCACTTCAGATCAAAGCACTCTAATAGCAATAACTGTAGCAGGCAGTAGCTTATTCTGCACATACCTAGCTGTCAAATTTGCTTGCTTTTAGATCTTTCTGCTTCCTATTGAATTTAAGCCTCCTTTTGCTTTAAGGTATTTATCAGACTTTCCACAGAACTGCTTTCATGTCTTACCAAAAATAACAACCTAGGGAAAAAAGACTCAGGAAAGGTCTCTGACAATACAGGGATGCAAACTTCCTACCTGTCACCCAAACAGGCGCAGCGCCCACCCTGAGGCTCTTGTGCTGTCACTGGCACACACTGACCAAAGGGGAATCCTTCATAGCAATCACTGCTGAGTTTCACACAGTCATTCTGGGAAAACCAGTTGGTTGTGTTTGTTGTTCAGATGCACAGCACTACAGAAGTTGTACAGCGATCTGCACGCTTCCCAAACACTGCACTGCCATCGTAGCCACATGGGAACTGAGAACCCAGACACTGTCGTAACACAAAGGTCATCAAAGCCCCAGTGAGCTTCTGGAGCTCACCAGCTTCTCTGAAAACAGAGTGGTGGAAGTGAGTAATGCAAGTCCGTCTGTAAAACGTGTCTATGCCATTAAAGTCTGTAATGCATGTTTCCTCGTGCACTACAAACTCGCTGAGGTGCAGCTCCTGCCTATCGTAGGCAAATCAGGAATAAAACAACCATAGAAAAATTAGTTATGCGAGCATTGTAATTGCTATTTCTCAGAAAGCCTCTTGCAGGTGAT
>NW_011099957.1:0-747 GCF_000146605.3 Meleagris gallopavo | reverse complement strand
GATGTGTTGCCCAGACCTTTCTGTTTGTCTTTCTCATGTCAGCAGAGTATTGCATTCTCACCATCATGTCCTATGACCGCTACGTTGCCATCTGCAAGCCCCTGCACTACGGGACCCTGATGGACAGCAGAGCTTGTGCCACCATGGCAGCAGCTGCCTGGGCCTCTGGGGCTCTCAATGCTGTGTTGCAAACTTCCAGTACATTTTCTCAACCACTATGCAAAGGCAATTATGTGGATCAGTTCTTCTGTGAAATCCCTCCGATCCTCAAGCTATCCTGCTCAAAAACGGGTTTTATTCGGGAAATTAGGCTTCTTGTGGCTAGTATAGTCATTGGTTTGGGGAGTTTTTTATTCATTGTGCTGACCTACATGCAGATCTTCAGGGCAGTGCTGAGGATGCCCTCTGAGCAGGGACGGCACAAAGCCTTCTCCACATGCCTCCCTCACTTGGCTGTGGTCTCACTGTTTCTCAGCACTGCCATGGTTGCCTACCTGAAGCCCCCCTCCATCTCCTCCCCATCCCTGGACCTGGTGGTGTCATTTCTGTACTCTGTGGTGCCTCCAACACTGAACCCCCTCATCTACAGCATGAGGAACCAGGAGATCAAGGGTGCCCTCAGCAAAATAATCCAAGATACTTTGTTTCTCCAGCAAAAAGATGTTCATCATACTCTCAAGACTACAAAAACAGTAGGAAAAGCCTGATTGATGTTTCCATTTTCTCTTCATGTTTGTTTGTCATATC
>NW_011099956.1:0-322 GCF_000146605.3 Meleagris gallopavo | reverse complement strand
GTGAGAGGAGGAATACAACCACATTATTCCAAGGCACAGAAAACCAACTGAATAGAAATTAGCTTTAGAAAAAACGTGTCCACATAAACAGTGCAGTTTTGATTGACCCTGTGCCATTGGGAAAATTGGATCTGGGTCCAGACCTCTCACTGGAGTTTTCGTCGTTTACATTCAATCCACTTCCACTTAAAGCTCCTGCGGGCAAACTTTGTTGCTCATCTCACATTCCTGGTCTGAAAACAAAAAGTTCTCCCTTGTTTTGGTTTGGCATTATGCTGGGGGATTTTTTTAGGACATTTTTCCCCTCCCTCTTTCATGCAGT
>NW_011099955.1:2563-3124 GCF_000146605.3 Meleagris gallopavo | reverse complement strand
GGTGAAAAACTTTTCTTTTCAAATATTAACTTTTTAACAGTCATTTCAGGAGACTGGTTTAGATGCATATTTTGAGTATTTTTCTTTTGTAGACAGAGATTACTTGGAGAGATTCCTTCCTCAAAGTTTACTGTTTCATTTTTTTCTGGTGTTGACTTCTGAAGACCAGGTGACCCCTCAGTAGAAGTATGGTCTTGAGTAACACATCCCTCTGATATTCTCTCAGCACCTACAGAACAATTTCTTAACTTTCAGCATGAATGAAAGGAAAAAAAAAAAACACCTCAACATGCTAAAGCCCCATACTGCCGACTGTCCTTAATCTAAGTGTTTACCAGTCTCAGGTGGGGGAAATTTCACTCCACTTACTGGTATAATTCTTGCCACACTGTGCTTTTTGAATCCCCCACATTATTTTAACTGTTTAGCAGATTAATTCTAACAGTTTACTTTCACTTACACAACTATAAAACGTTGATATCAAACAAGTGTAAAAATCTATAAAAGAGTTAATGACATTAACACATTTTCTTAAATTAAGTAGTATACACACTGATTTAG
>NW_011099955.1:0-424 GCF_000146605.3 Meleagris gallopavo | reverse complement strand
AAAAACTATAGCACCTGAAAGCAGCTGACTTTATTTAGAAAGTGACCTTGCAGTAACTGTGCAGAAATGCACGTATTTACAAAGAATTACGTAAAAAGCAGTTTCTGGAGTGAACATGTATTTCAAGGCAGTTTGCAAACTTACATTTACCTTTTTCTTTTTCGCTGTTTTGCCTTTGGGCGTATCCATCCAGCAAGGGAGTTCAGAGAACTTATCTGATGTTACAATACATAAAAATAGAAAATCAGCATCATCATTAAATTCTCAACATTTACAGTTTTCACCGTTAAATCACTGAATCGGTTTTATCACTACAAAGATGGCTCAGTAAACTACCTTCAGTGCACTAACTAAAAAAATAGGGTTTTTTTTCTTGAGAACAACCTCCTTGAGTCCTATTCTCCAATAATTTTACATATTAAAA
>NW_011099954.1:0-330 GCF_000146605.3 Meleagris gallopavo | reverse complement strand
CTGAAAATCTCACTCTTCAATTACCAGCAAATGGTGGAGGTCTTTCCTTGTACTTATGTCTACTGAGTAGAGCTTGATAGGTTTCTGCAGAGCTTCACAAAGGTGACTGCAGTGCCAGTGACTGTATGCTATCATAACATTCTGAACACCTCTGCCCTGTCTTGTTTTCCCCTTATTCTAGTGGCCATCTTTGTAAATACTCTGAGTTGGAAATGGTCACTTCTAAGTTATTTCATCAGAGAGGATGTCTTCAAATAATACTGTTTCTTTTCTTCTTTGGATTTGTTTGAATTTTGTTTTAGAAGAAGGATGAATTGAAAGCAGTTATGG
>NW_011099953.1:0-444 GCF_000146605.3 Meleagris gallopavo | reverse complement strand
ATGTTTACCTACAGAAGATCACGTGTACTGAATAGCCTAATCACCCTGAGACAACAGAAGTGCTTCCATTGGTTCTCAGCAGGCTTGGTGACGATGGCACAGCACCTGGAGGGCAAAGCTCAGGCTTCCAGTTTCTAAACTGAGGTGGAGTTGAGGGGCAATTGTAGATATGCATACATTTATCCATCCTCCTCTCAGGATTTATTCAGGTACAAAGTCATCCCAGAGATGCCATCCAGATTCTCTGGAATAAAAATACCTTCCTCCTGCCCGCCCCTCCCCCTTTGCCCCATCATCTGGCTCATAAGGGTTTCCTTTTCTTCTTGTTTCAAGAGCAATTTAGACCACCATGTTTCTGAATTCAGATAAAAACATTATGTAGACTTGAGAGAATATAAAGGAGGGAAGGGGAAGAAAAAAAACAAAACAAAAAAAACCTCTTTA
>NW_011099952.1:0-422 GCF_000146605.3 Meleagris gallopavo | reverse complement strand
AATTCTGCATTAGTGAATGGTTGCTTAGTGATCTTCTTATTTTTGAGCTTTTTGAGCAAAACCTTCACTATTTTTCTGATGCACCACTGTAAGCATTTTGCTTGAAGTCTGATTCCCAAAGTGAAGCTTGAAATATCAGTTCTGGAGAAGGCTGTTAAAATTTCACTTACTTTGATCTCTAATAAGTAAGGTCTGAGGACTTGTTGTATGTGTGAGCACAGTTTATTGTGGTTACAAACACAGCTCACCTACAAGCCCAATCAATTAGAGTAGATTCAGATGATCGATTCCCTCTTCGGACAATCTGATAAAAGGGAAATCCAAGAAAAAAGAAACAATAGTGATATAAAATGACCAGTTTTATCACAAGTTGTTCTTGATTTTGGAGAGATTTAGACCTGCAGCCACCATTACAAGGTGAC
>NW_011099951.1:0-496 GCF_000146605.3 Meleagris gallopavo | reverse complement strand
AGCAACTTGGAAACTGCAAGTGACAGTAATAATTATGCTTGTGATCTGTGAGTTATCAGAAGAAAATGAACTGGTGTTGGTAGTGACCTAATATGTTTAGTCTCAGAAGAAGAAAAATGGTATCTTAAAACAAGAAGGTATTTTTATAATGATTAAGTTAGTACTAAAGCTGCTTGGGAATTGATTTATGTTCTCCCTTACAACATCTATTCTGCTGCTGTCAAAATTAATAACTTGCTAGCAGGATAACCATTGCCAAAAGCAACCTCAGCAATAAAAGTTGTAGCTGTCTCATTTTTGGATCTGTCTCACAGTTTGTTCAAACATGAAAGGAGAGCATCTCTGGCTACCTGAAAATTTTCCTGTTGTGGGAGGAAGAAAATTAAAGTGTTCAGTGATGGAATTCAGACTACTCAGTGTTGTGCTGTTACTGCAGTACTGGAAAGCTGCTGATAAGAGCCATCTTTTCTTGATGCTGGCAGCAGACTGAATTTTT
>NW_011099950.1:0-512 GCF_000146605.3 Meleagris gallopavo | reverse complement strand
TGGCAAATGACAGCATTAACTCAGCTCTCTAATTCAGGTGAACAGAGCCATTGGCCAGATTCAATCCTTCTGTAGGCAGTGGATAAGCACGGTGACAGAGTTGCTGAGTCAGATGATGTTTAAGCATCGGCTTCATTTTAATTTTACAAAATGAACCTAAGAAGTATTTTTAGGGAATGTTTAAAGTACAAAGGAAAACTTTGTTTAAAATAGATTTTTGACAATATAAAATAGGTTAGTGCTTCCTTTGAGGAAAACAAACAACCCACTTAAGAATTAAAAATTTCCAAGCAAATGATTTGGAAATCCTTCCTTCCTGAAGCATGATCAAAGTAAAGCTTTGACAGGTAGCATTTATCACAGGTAGTACTTTCTGTTCAGTAAGTACTTGATGAGGCAAAAAGGAAAATTAAAATGGTGGCTGATAGTTACGTGACTAACTGTGATACTCTGGGCACAAAAAAGGCTCCCTTTAGGAAAAACTTGAGTTTGTGCAGAAGGAGCAACTCTGT
>NW_011099949.1:0-383 GCF_000146605.3 Meleagris gallopavo | reverse complement strand
AATCCAAACAACTGTCTTTTAAAGAAAGAGCTTTCTATTAAAAAAAAAAAAAGACTACAAGCCACTGGTTTCATCATTTTGGAACACAAATGAATTGTAATGGTGGAGGATAAAGAAGGTTCAGAGAGATTTGTCTTATGATGTTAAAACAACACAGAAAATACCTGCCTGCCCTGCATCACACCGCCCTCCAGAACACTACAGACACTACAATTCAGCAACCATATAAAAATAAAATGTGATTTTATTTTTATATAAATATTATTTTAATAATAAATAATAAAAATAATATATTTTATATTATTTTATTAAAAGAGGATTCTCACCTTTTCTCTACAAAGAAAGCAGCTTGGCAAGGCTTACAAAGCTGAGCAACCCCAGCA
>NW_011099948.1:0-440 GCF_000146605.3 Meleagris gallopavo | reverse complement strand
AGAGCATTGCCTGCCTGGGTTTGTGAACAAGAATAGCTCAGAAAGCAGCGAGAATTTCTGAACTGCAGCTGAACATTTTGCTAATGGTGAACAAGGCACTCACTTCAAAGCCTCTTGTGCCTGCAACGTATGGAATGGTAGCAAGACAGTAATTACAATACTGAGTCTAAAAGGCATCTCTAATACTACATTTTAAAGTTGCTTTCCTTTTAAAGTATGCTATCCTTAATTTTGGTCAGTGATCAGTATTAACAATCAAAAGATAACTGAAGATTCCTGAAGTATACAGGAAGGTTATTTCAGAGGACGGCAAGATATGATTTTACAGTATTTACACTAAACTGATTAGAACATTTCAGGGTAGACACACTCAATCCAGTATAGGAATATCTTCTTCAGTTTCCTATATTTTCTTAAAGAAAGTAATCAACCAATAGTCT
>NW_011099947.1:0-467 GCF_000146605.3 Meleagris gallopavo | reverse complement strand
AATTATCTTACATTCTTTTGCTATTTCCGGTAAACTCATTATGTCTCCTTATCTTAATTGTGTCCTTTTCTTTTTCCTTTCCCAAAAAGGAGAAAAAAGGTGAAAGGGAATGTACAGGCCTTCCCCCCCTTCTTCCCCCTTATTGTGTGTGAAACTGCAATAAATAAATAAATAAATAAATAAATAAATAAATAAATAAATAAATGTGAAATGTTGCTTTTAATTTCTTTGTAAATATATTCTCAAAGGTTTGGGATATCAGTGGTGCCATTATATCACATATTTAGAGAGCATATCAGAAGAAAAACTACTGAAATATCATAGAATCATAGATGGCATAGGTTGAAAAGGACCACAACAATCATCCAGTTTCAACACCCCTGCTATGTACAAGGTCTCCAAACACTAGACGAGGCTACCCTCGTCTTGAATGCCTCCAGGAATGGAGCATCCACAACCTCCTTGGG
>NW_011099946.1:0-506 GCF_000146605.3 Meleagris gallopavo | reverse complement strand
GCAGAGTTGCTACATCCAGCACAGCATACAGCAGCTGGATGTAGCAAGAAGCTCCGCCAAGATGAGCAGGTAAATCAGCTGGAGTAAAAGCCATAGGAAAGTACAGAAAGCCACAAAAGGCTGGCTGAGGCTTTAGGTGGGTCTGCTCAACTCTATAGTACAGTCTGCCATCCAGAGCGGGCCATGCCAGGCACCTCTTACTGCAGTGAGCATCCCAGGTGTCTGATGCCAAAGCCTCTGGTATCTCGTACAAAGGACAAGAGATGGGAAACCTTCAGACAAGAGCTGGAGTAGATTTCCAGATAAAAATGACAACTCTCATTTAAAAAGAGCCCGAACGAATACATCAAAAACAATGTATCTTTATTCTAATATTTCCTATATATATATATTTCCTAAATATATCCTAATATTTATCCTAATATCCTAAGATTTCAGGCAAACTGCAAAATTGTTGGCATCTCATGGTCTATTTTTCCCCTACGGAAAAAAAAAAGATATGCTCT
>NW_011099945.1:0-436 GCF_000146605.3 Meleagris gallopavo | reverse complement strand
AGGTGAATCTTAACTTCCTCCCTTTGCAGCTAAGTAGTCCAGCATCTATGGGGAAAAGGGATTTTCCTCAAACACTTTTGTATCTAACATAGTGGAAGACAAGCAAATCAGACCTTAGGAATTACACCTTCACAAAATCAAGCCTATGGTCAGCACTACATAAGCAGGAATTCCAACTGAATTTTTTTCAGCTGAAGCTGAAGGATGTGTGTTATTTAATGTATCAGTGGCAGTTCTCACAAAAATTGCAATTGCTGGTCAAAATCTTAAGCCACTTTTTGTTTTCCTGATTCTCACAGTCGGAGTTTCATTGTTGAATTTATTAATGTTGAATAATTTCCTGTTACTGCAGGGGAAGAACATACCACTATACATAAACCTGATTTTCAGAATCACTGTCAGCCTTCATTTTTTTCAATCCTTATGTACTAAAACT
>NW_011099944.1:0-458 GCF_000146605.3 Meleagris gallopavo | reverse complement strand
GTTTCATTTCCCCTACCAACTACTGCATGTCATTTTTGGAATAAGAATTTCTCTACTTCACGCAAGTCATCTCAAGTGATAAGTAATTTTATGTAATGCAATGGAAAGCACAGCAAGGACCTAGGCCATAAGTGAGGACTTGCTCAAGTGCAACAGTGTTAACTGCTTCTGTTTTTACTCACTAGAAGGACCTCTCAACCTGAAGATATATTTCAGTGCACAAACCAGATGTTGTATCAGCATAGTAATGAGTAGACAAGTGTAACAAGATAGAAAGCACAGCAACAAGAGCAGAGCAACAAGATCCTAGGCTGCAGCAACTGAAGACTTGCTCAAATACAACAACCACAGACAGAAAAACAAAGGAAAAAGACTGCTCACCTTCAGAAGGCCTCCAGTACACAGAGAGCACCAACAAAATGCCTTCACCCCCACTGCCAACCCTTAAATGAGGTCTG
>NW_011099943.1:0-463 GCF_000146605.3 Meleagris gallopavo | reverse complement strand
GTCCCATTTAAAGATCAGTTCATTTACCTTTTATTAGTGTAGGGAAGCAAACATCTGTTTGCTTTTTTTTTTTGCTAGTTACTTCTGAAGTTTCTGTTTAGACAAGCTGTTCGCATTCTGTGTCCTATACTGCTTCATTTTTCTTTTGCATTGTCCCTTCAGTTCTTGATACCCTAAGATCATGTAATGTTTTTTTTGTTATACCCTTAGCCTTTTCTCTCTCCTCTCACCCTGTCTTTTCACCAGCGGGTCTAACTACTTCTCAATGTAAAAGGACATGGTGAGCGTGGGTGTGTTTAAGATGGAGGGGAGTGACCAGCAGTGGGTGGAAGTAACTGTCTTGGAGGTTGTGCTATTGCTAGTGTGAAGATCTGGCAGACTCTTGTTCCTTACTGGAGGTCCAAGTTAAACATAACAGTTCTTTGAAAAACGTGGTTTGTACCAATTATGAGAATAACTGAAG
>NW_011099942.1:0-2887 GCF_000146605.3 Meleagris gallopavo | reverse complement strand
AACCCTTTATTGAGCAAGATAGCTTGAGGATCTGAGGGATTTCACAGAAGAATTGATCCACATAATTGCCTTTGCATAGTGGCTGAGAAAATGTACTGGAAGTTTGCAACACAGCATTGAGAAGCCCAGAGGCCCAGGCAGCTGCTGCCATGGTGGCACAAGCTCTGCTGTCCATCAAGGTCCCGTAGTGCAGGGGCTTGCAGATGGCAACGTAGCGGTCATAGGACATGATGGTGAGAATGCAATACTCTGCTGAAAACAGAAACAAAAAAAAGAAGACCTGTGCTGCACATCCTGCATAGGAGATGACCCTGGTGTCCCAGAGGGCATTGGCCATGGCTTTGGGGAGAGTGGTGGAGATGCAGCCCAGGTCGAGGAGGGCGAGGTTGAGCAGGAAGAAGTACATGGGGCTGTGCAGGCGGTGGTGGCAGGCTACGGCTGTGCTGATGAGGCCGTTGCCCAGGAGGGCAGCCAGGTAGATGCCCAGCAAGAGCCAGAAGTGCAGGAGCTGCAGCTGCCGCGTGTCTGCCAACGCCAGCAGGAGGAACTCGCTGATGGAGCTGCTGTTGGGCATCTGCAGTTCGTGGGCATGGAGTCCTGTGCAGAGTGCAGAAGATAATGATGAGTCAAGACCATTCACACAGACACTCTACCCACTATTATATAGACGTTTTTGTTTGTATGTGGAAAATGTTCCACACACTGTTGGGCATCTGCAGTTCCTGGGCATGGGAACCTGTCCAAGGAGTACAAAAGTCAAGGACAAGTTTTTCAATGAGGTAAGTGTGCATTCAGCCCCATGACATGATCTACATTTCACGAGGTTGAATTTGCCGCACAGGCCTCTCTGCTTTTTGTCTCAAAGAAGCAGTCTTGTACCCTTGGTACATGGGAATGTGGCGGTGGTGCAAGATCTTTGCTGCTACATCGTTTGAGCTCTGGTTCCTGCTGGCTGACCCTCCCACTCTGCACAAGGAGTTCTGCTCCAGTCTGTGGATGATTGAGCCCTGCTCTGCAGCAATAAAGCAATAGAAATATAGAGAGATCTCAAGATTAAAAACCTGAGATATCAAGGAGCTTTCCATAAATTTCTCCAAACTGGACAGTAGTGCTCTGTGGATATTGTTTTATTTTTCTCTAGTTGCCCCAGCACTGATGTGGAGTGTTTTTAAGGTAGAAATCCTTGGTCGCTGTGAGACACTTCAGAGGAAAGCTCTTGAGATCAGAGAGGCAAAGGCCATTCCCCTCACTTCCTAGTGATCAATGTCGTATCTGCGTTTGCACCACTGGAGGATGGTCACACTCAGGAGTTACCCTGACAAGACTCTGGGTGCTGGTAAGAGCAGAGCAATCCCAGTTAGATGGGCAGAACTCAATGTCTCTTCATTTGCTCATTGTACCAGAGGAGGATCTCACCTCTCTCTACCTCGCCAGGGACACTGCTATCAAGCAGCTTTTCCATAGCCTTAACACTGAAGCATCTTCTCCATGGTACTGCTGGATAACACAGAACTGCCATGGCAGAACTGTACCCTTGTGTAGGTTTGACTGCAGCCCAGGAGGAACCAGAGGAGCAGAGTCAACTGCCGAAAGCATGGGGTGTCTTAGAAAGAGAGCCATCTCATTCCTAGCCCTAAAGACAGCATTTATCAGAGGGTGCCTGAGCTCCACTTGAATCCCCATCCCACACCCTGTTGAGCCCTTAATGCAACTCCTAATCAAGTTCTCATGCACTAGGAATGGATGCACAAGCTGATGGTGAAAACAGACCAAGGGGTTGCTGCAGAGAAGTTACCATGCACTGCAGGGATGGCAGTGAGGTGCCCATTTCCCCCTCCCGGCCTTTGCAGTCTCCTTGCAAAGGTGCCCTTTCCTCCCTCCCTGCCCATGTCTCTGCTGCCTGCAGCTGTCCCTGCCTGCAGCTGCTTCTCTGTCCCTACATCCCCTCCCTGGAGCTCACAGAGCACATCCCAGCAGCTGTGTGCGCAGCTCTGCCCTGCAGAGCCTTCATGGCCCAGAGCCATCTTGGTGTGCGCTGGTGCCAAGGGCCGGGTCACGCAGACCCTGGTGACACTGGACATAGGGCAATGGTGATTTGTATGGATGGAGAGGCAATAAAGAAATTTGCTGTGTGTCCTGGTAACCCTTGTTAAATGTGATTGCACAGGATGCTTAGCCTCTTCTCTGAAATTACCACCTCTATTTCTATTCCTACAAAGGCAAAAGAAGAGAAAACAAAAATCATAGGCATTAGTCTTCCTGTTGCTAAGCACCCTTAGAAAAACCCTGGGATGCAGTATAGCTGTGATCCCCCTGCCCCAGAAGGCCCCTGCCCTGCCCTGCCCTGCCCTGCCCTGCCCTGCCCTGCCGTGCCGGGGGCTCCTTCCCCCACACGTCTTCCCGCAGCGCCCTGGGCAGCTCCCGGGCAGCTGAGTGCTGAGCCTGGCAGGCGGCAGAGTCCCTGCCCCGCCACACAGCCCCTGGGCCACAGCAGGGACCTGCTCTGCACGACAGCCCTGGGCACCGGCTGCAGCCCGGCTGCACAGCCTGCAGCCGTCCTGGCACACGCAGCCTCAGGGCTGTGCTCTCATGCTGCTAGCACAGAAGCCCTCAGCTGGAGCAGGCTTTTTCCATCATCAGAACATGGAGTGCCTGCAGCCAGTTCTGCTAGGGATGTCCCAAATTTAGTGATCCCTCCAGTAAAAGCGACTACACTGCCTGCAGCAAGAGACTTACCTTGTGAACAATGCTCCTCCAGTGAGCTCACAAACTGCTAATGTGCCACACAGCCTGTAAGCTCTCTTCCTTCTGTCCCTGTCTCCTGCAGATCATGTCCCCAGCCCTGATGTGTGCTGCACAGGACCTGCTCCTTTTCATAGCTGTCTCC
>NW_011099941.1:0-514 GCF_000146605.3 Meleagris gallopavo | reverse complement strand
AGTGTTTGGGACTTGCTTAGGAAAACAGCATCTGTCTGTACAGGGTGAGCGTTCTGTCTGCTTTTTCCACTGTTTATTACATGTTGGTATTTTTTGTTTGCTTGTTTTTTTTTTTTTAATTCACTACAACTGTGCACAGGTTGTGAAGGTTAGCTCTCTGCAGATCCAAGCTGTAACCTGTTTGTTCCATCCCTGAAATTTTTATTGCCCATCACATCATAGCTTCCAGGGATGTTTCAGATTGTTAAGTATTTACTATGGATTTTTCCTACTGAACTGTATAGCATCTAGAAGCTGTGTTTTATATAGCAGCATAAGGGCATACAAACATTGCTGTCAGCCAAGAGGAAATAATTCCTTCCCCAGTGGTTAAATGATTCTGGGGAATGACTTTATGAAACCTTTCTAACGAGAGCAAAATTTGACATCTTTCAACCTCAGTATATATTATAGAATGCACAAACTGACTTTCTGCTTGTGTGTTAATGGTTCTGGGGCTGGAATTGTCTCTGCT
>NW_011099940.1:0-511 GCF_000146605.3 Meleagris gallopavo | reverse complement strand
CCCTGCTGCTTCAGAGGCCTCCTCATTGTCTGTTGCGGCGGCGGTTGTCTCATGTTGGATGTGTATGTGGGACAGGATCTGGGAAGGAGGGGTGACTATGGCAGTATAGCAGTGTGGGGAAGTCCTCAGTTTTGCAGTAGACCTCTTCATTCCAATGGTTTATCATCTTGGCTTTTGCAGATTGTGAACAAATCTATTTATGCAGGGTGCTAGATTTGGTCTTTGGGAACAGATGTGTGGATATGGGGGGCTGGGATTCTAGAGGTAAGCTACTTTTTTTGTTACTTTTGGCAGGCATTGTAGGAGTACTTCCTAATTTTCTAAGTATTAACTTGTATAATGTTGCAAAGATAATGCTGAACTAATGGCAATCTCTCTAATACTGAAGTGCGATCCTTTGGTACCGAAGACCGGCCCACAGACAGACCTGCTCCTCCAAGGGAAGAAATCTATGAATACATTATTTTTCGAGGAAGTGACATCAAAGACATCACTGTCTGTGAACCTCCGA
>NW_011099939.1:0-454 GCF_000146605.3 Meleagris gallopavo | reverse complement strand
TTGTATTCCACGGCAGGGAGAGAGGTGAGCCCTGTGGAGTGGGCAGACAGTGCTGCGTGTTCCCACCTCAGCCACAGGGAGGTGAACAAAGCCCACAGAGTCCTGCTGGGAAAGGCTGCGTGTACAAAGTGTACCCACAAGTGCCAAATGCTCCACAATATCCATCCAAGCAACTGTGCTTTCTCAAAACCAGAATAAAAGCATTTGGTGGGCAGAGATGAAATTGAGTGGTCAAATATAACAGAAGAGGTACATTGCAACATCACCCTTCTGAGATGCTGGAAATACATGCCTTCGTCCCACACCAGGAGCACAGCAACCCCATTCAGCACTACTCACACATCACTCCAGCACACATCTGCTTCTGGGGAGAGACTTGAGAGCACATGGGACTGGGCCTTCATCTCACGTTCTGTGCCCGTGGTTGCAATTATAAGCACAGTCATGGTGAATG
>NW_011099938.1:0-558 GCF_000146605.3 Meleagris gallopavo | reverse complement strand
AGATTCAAGTTCAGCCGTAAAATAGATAAATCACAGTATTCTGGCTACTGAAACATAGAAAACAGTAAGGATATGGTGCGCAAAGGCATAGTAACACTATCTAAAGCAGTAAGGATTTAGAAAAGAAATTTCAGATGTATTCTGCCATTGATCAGGTCTAATTTATTTTCTTGGTTTTTAGTTTTTCTGTAGTTTTGATGTAGTTGTGATACTTTCTTGAACTTTTTTTTGCATAAAAAAATAAATACTCCCTAAATGAAACATTTTCATTTGTGACAGATAATTTTGTAGGAAAATTGCACATAGGAAAACATTATTAAAATGAAATTTCTTACCCGTTTTGTATTTTGTTCCTCCAGAGAAGTAGTTATCATTTGAACTTTCATCCCCACTGCCTGAGCAAAGTGGTTGTATGTTTCCTTAACCTACACCTTAGCACAAGACATCACAGAGCTGAATAGGAAGGAGAATTGCTTATAAAGTGTATTACATCCTTTGTTGTGTTTCTCACTTTGCTTTTGCAACCTACAAAAATTACTGTGGACATCAAAGAATAGT
>NW_011099937.1:0-445 GCF_000146605.3 Meleagris gallopavo | reverse complement strand
AAGGTATCTCATTTGGAGATGCCTGTGTATGACAGCATTTCACAGGTATCCTGAAGGTAAGCAGCTTCTTTCTCTTATTTCTGTACCCACTGTTATCACGTCTAAGCAGGTCTTCACTTGCTGAAGTCTGAGACCTTGCTGCTCTTCCACCTTGTTATATTTTCTTTTCTATCATGTCATAGCATTGCAAGGTGGGCAGACAGTGAGATGTGTGGGCACAGAGGGCTGTGGAACCTTTTTTTTTTCCTTCAGGAACCTTGGCAAAATAAATAAATAAAAGTGGAACTCTGTTCATCTCTCATGTACTGATTGCTCCCTCGTGTGACCCTTCTAAATGGTAAGTGAAAAGGAACAAATCCTTCATTTTACCCCTCTGAACTCTGGCACGGGTTCGGTTTGTGGTGTGATCTGTTGAGAAGCCTCCTGCTGGCTCTCCGTGTGCTGC
>NW_011099936.1:0-891 GCF_000146605.3 Meleagris gallopavo | reverse complement strand
TCCTCTAATTTCCTCAGGGTTTTCTTTTTATTTTTTCTTTCCCACTTTAAACACACGTTTCATTCACGTTTCATAAGAAAATTACGCCTTGGTATAGAAGCTGGATTAGCTGATACATTTTTTGCTTTCATATAACAGCATGTTGTAATGTTTACTTTCCAAGCACTGTACTAGAACAGTTTTAAAATAACACTCTGTAATTGATTTTTCACTGGTTTGGGTTAAATTACACAAGCTACACCATTGCTACTGGTTTTTATAAAACCCTGTTTCTGTGTATTTCTTCTTTGGTTTATAATTTATTCTAACAGGAAACTCCTCTAAACACTTAATGTTATAAAAGCCACCTTTCTCATAGCTACTCTAACACTAAATATCTAGCAAAGCCTTCCAAAACCCAGAGTGAACACGCAACCAAGGAAGAAAACCTGACATCCAATCCATTTAAGAATTGGTAGGGAAACATGAGAACATTTGACCTTCCTGATTTGGGTCCGTTTGACAAGAATTTGCTGGCTACTTAGAGATCTGCATCTCATGTAGAATGATTATAATAGAAGTTCATATCACAAACCCTACACAGAACAGCATTCTCTTTACCTACATTTACCTGACATTTTCCAAGCTGTTACCTAGAGAGCAAAGGACAAATGGAAAAGATCAGTCGCATAAAAGCAGCATTATCATAACATCCCATGGCAATTTCAGAGTTCTTTGAAGGCCAGATGCTTCTGCTCCATATCTGAATTTCCTATAATAATAGACTCAATGGAAGCACAAAACATACCTGTGTTGCGAAGTAAAACATGCTGGTTATTCTACAATTTAAAGTAATCTTCCATTTGGAGGTGGTCAGTTCTTTCAGTGTGGAAGTGTGAGGGTTCCCCCAAT
>NW_011099935.1:0-471 GCF_000146605.3 Meleagris gallopavo | reverse complement strand
AAAACCAATACTGCAGTGTCACGTGGATTAACTTCACACCATGACAGGATAGTTCTTCAGCTGGTCTCTTCCCCACTGAGAATATTTTAGAAAATTCTAGCCAGATCACCATTTAAAGCATCTTTCAGTAGACCTTAAAGAGACAGGAAAAACATTCTCCATACGCAGTCCCAAGATGTACCAAGTCAAGGCTTTTGATTCATCTCTGTTCGTCCTATAAAAGATGGGATCTGAAGCTTCTCCAAAGGTTTGAAATGCAAAAGTACAGTCAGAAATGCTCACCACCTGACACAGAAGTTACACCTTTGTTTCAGCAGTGGAGGTGAATATATCCTACCCACACACCTGCACCTGTCTTTCAAACAGAACTAAAATAAAATTCAGCAGATATGCATGGCCCTCCAAAAGTAATGCCTCCAAATTATTCCCACAGGAGCTACAACAGCTACAAGGAGCTGTCAAGCTTCTAAC
>NW_011099934.1:0-391 GCF_000146605.3 Meleagris gallopavo | reverse complement strand
GCATAATTCCACTGGAATTACTCCTAATTTAATAATGTGTAAAAATGCCACATTGAAGTCCAATGTTCAGAGCTTCCCAGGCGCAAGATAATTTTCTTCTATGAATTATGTGAGTGCCCTGCAGGGTTCAATGTCAGGTATGTTTAATTAGGGATTTTTCTGATCACATAGGAAGTGTGTTGAGATTTGCTTAATGGACAAGTAGTAGATAGGAATGACTTCATTTTTTTTTCTCACCACGTTAAACGTTACGTACACCTGTCATTCTGTGTATGCATGCACATGCACCCAGGCAATTTCCCTGTGACCCCACCATTCTGTAGGTGTTTTGCTCCAGATGAATTGTGGAATACGTAGTAGTGAAATCAGATACTCTTCCCCAGTAAAAGTA
>NW_011099933.1:0-417 GCF_000146605.3 Meleagris gallopavo | reverse complement strand
TGTGGGTTTGTTCTGTCTGGTTTTGTGGGGGGAAGGATGGTGGGTTGAGGGGAAGGAGGGGAGATTGCTTGTTGGGTTGTTTTCCCTTGTTTTATCTGGGAAAATTCTTTTTGCATTGCAAGATGTTTTTATTTTTAGCCAGAAAGCTGTTTGTTTCTCTACAGTGTGGTGGAGAAAAAGAGGTGTAGATCGCTGTACTCACTTCTGTAGTGCTGTGCATATGAACAACAAACGCAACCAACCGGTTTTCCCAGAATGACTGTGTGTAACTCAG
This sequence comes from Meleagris gallopavo, assembly GCF_000146605.3. Taxonomy (NCBI): domain Eukaryota; kingdom Metazoa; phylum Chordata; class Aves; order Galliformes; family Phasianidae; genus Meleagris; species Meleagris gallopavo. The sequence continues at coordinate 143 of NW_011099933.1, read as the reverse complement.
CAGCTGATTGCTATGAAGGATTCCCCTTTGGTCAGTGTGTGCCAGTGACAGCACAAGAGCCTCAGGGTGGGCGCTGCGCCTGTTTGGGTGACAGGTAGGAAGTTTGCATCCCTGTATTGTCAGAGACCTTTACTGAGTCTTTT
>NW_011099932.1:0-359 GCF_000146605.3 Meleagris gallopavo | reverse complement strand
TCAGATAGGGAAGCTGAGTGCTCGAGTCGACACCTCAAATTTATTGAACTCTTGCACAAATATTTACGGGACGATTTACTCTCGCAGTGGCAGGCAGAGAGACAGCAAGCCTGCTGATTTATGGTATGGCATTTATTGATAGAAATGTATAATTGTTTTACGTTTATAGGGAAAACTGTGGGTGCTGTGGCATGGGGAAGGGATGCCCACGCTGGGAGCTTGGTGAGAGAGGGGAGGAGAGGGGGGGTCCTGCAGTCCTACGTTCTGCACTGTCCCTCCCCAGCAAGTAGTGCTGGACTGGGGAGCAGGGGCTGGTTTTGCCCTTCATACTCCAGAAATTCAAATCCCATTAGATCTGT
>NW_011099931.1:0-302 GCF_000146605.3 Meleagris gallopavo | reverse complement strand
TGTGCTACCAGGGCCATAAGCTGGGTGCATTTGCACTCTCTCAGGCCCAGGACATCACAAGTAGAACTTTAAGATGTGTTGGTTTACATCCGGCCACTTTAAAGGCATAGCCTTACCAGTTCTGTGTAACAGTGGAATTTAGCTTCAGATGATGGATAGAAGACCTGATAGTTGCTGGTTCTCATTGCTGAGTTATATGGAGTTTGGCAGTCCTAAATAGTGTAAAATGGAAACTGCTTACTGCTGCATTTGCATTAAATCCCATAGCAGCTCTGCTGAAGTATTTATACTGAGGGCCACAT
>NW_011099930.1:0-867 GCF_000146605.3 Meleagris gallopavo | reverse complement strand
TTTGCATTTCTTGAAAATTCTTCATAAACAAAAGGAATTTTAAGTTACAAAGTGTTAAATCCTTCTGCTTTACCAACTGAAGCATCATGAAAATGAATCCTTTTTTTGTCAGTCATTGGAAAGTACAGGGCATTCTGTGTGTGCAAAGGGAGCTACAGTGCTCCACAGCTTAGTCCCTAGTCTTTTCTGTTTATGAGCTTATTCTGTCAGGGTCTGTTAGTTTTGGTATTGTTAGAGTTTTAACAGGATTTCAGACTTGCTGGTGGTCTCCATGGGTCCTTTTCCTATTTCACCTCTGAGTATTCCTACTGCTAGAGGAAAAAAGCAACTGTGACTGAGAAGATTGGAATTACACACAGTGTAATTCCCTTATTCATAAATTTATAAGGGAATTGCTTCTCCTGGTTGGTGATTGAGGAGCCAAATCGCAAGCTTTTGTTAGTGCAGGGAATATACTCTTCAGATATTTTAAATCCTTATCTCAGTGATACTTCTTGGTCTTTTTTTTTAACGTTTAAAAAGAAATCGGTGAGACAAGAAATCCTTATGTAGATGTATGTTATGTTTCAATTAATTTGTCTAAACCTGTAGTTGGTGTTATTTATTCACTATAAGAAGGAGAATTTATTCAGATTAAAGGCCTAGCCTGAGTTCCTTCCAAAGCAGGCAAGAAAACGGAGTATGTTGTATTGTGCTCTAAACAGGACTGTCATGTGGTATGTGCCCAGATTTAGTTCTGGGGTAAAATATAGTTTTGCCCTCTTATTAAAGGAGCAATCTAACATGATGTATTCATCTACCACAAGTAATTTCTGAATGCTTTACAGTGCAACGCAACTTAGCATCATCAGCTTTCTAAGCAGAAAG
>NW_011099929.1:0-468 GCF_000146605.3 Meleagris gallopavo | reverse complement strand
CCCTCGCTCCAACCCGAAAAAGCGTTTCAAGCTCATTTACAGCAGAAAGCCCTGCTGCTGCACAGGGGCTCTTCCAGCCGCCGTGCAGGAGGGCAGCGGATGCGGTGCACTCAGGAGCAGTGCTGCATGCTTTGCCTGTGCCCAGCTGCTCTTCCAGGCACACAAACTCCGGCCGTCTGGCTCGTCTCCTTCAGAGCACTTCTGAGCTGCAGCGCTTTGCCTTTCAGACCACAGTCAGGGCTGGGAGCTTCCCCTGTCCACAGAAACGCAAGCAAAGGGCAACGGTTGCTGCAGCTTTTTCCCCTTTCTCCTTGCAACAAGCTAGTTGGAAAGGGATGAATTTCTCCCTGGAGCCGGCTCAGAGACCTGCCGGCTGCGTGCTGCACAGGCACTGCTCTGTTCCAGTGCTGCAGGCCTCCTGTCGTGCTGCTCCTGTGGCTCCCAGTGCTGTGTGCACCCGCGCTGCCC
>NW_011099928.1:0-511 GCF_000146605.3 Meleagris gallopavo | reverse complement strand
CCTTTATCTGTGTACACATTGTGTATGTGATTTATATGAAGCTTGCAATTTATTTATTTTTGTGTATGTGTGTATGTGGTGCTGAATAAACTCCAGTTCAGTTTCACTGAGCAGTGTAGAAGTGTTGGTATACATGGGAAATTGGTCAGTGGAAATGTGGTTCTCTGAAATAATTTTGGTGTTCATCTCCCTGTATATGAGCTATCTGGATTTCTTGAGCCTAGAAGCTGTATCTTGACCATTGCTTTTATAGTCCCAGTGGCCCTCACTACCCAACAAATTCTCCTAAAGCCTCTCTCACACACCTAAAGTCTTGGATTCTTTTGCAGTCAGTTCCACATTTCACAATGAGCTGGATGAAAATAAATGAATTAGTTAATAAAATCTCTTTCATTTCAGAACTGACAGTTTACTTGGGTGCACCTTAACTTTAGGACTGTGAGAAGTAGAGCTTAATCACTGTTCATGCTCCTTTTACTCTCTATTTAAGATTTTTACAGACCTATCATAC
>NW_011099927.1:0-415 GCF_000146605.3 Meleagris gallopavo | reverse complement strand
ACAGGAGTGCTTCATTCCCCTGCAAGCTGCCCTCTGGGACCTGCAGGCCTTGGTGTGGGTGTCTGCAAGGCCCTTCCTCCAGCCTTTGTCACCACTGCCACCCAGCTGGGCAGCAGCAGATGGTGATGGTGGCCTGAGGAGGGGCTGAGGAGCACTGTGTGGGACTCACAGCTGTGGGACCTCTGATTGGGGTCTGAATACAGAGCAGGTTGGTGCTCTGCAGTTACATGAGTCCTTTCCAAAGAGTGATTCTGACCCATTTGATAGGAACAACTTTGCGAGGGGAGGGGGTTTAACCAGCCATAGTCCCAGCAGGATGCAGCTGCCGCGTGGAACCCAATGAGGGAAATCCCTGGGCTGAGAGAACTCTCTGCTATGTGTGGAGCGCAACTGGGGATGGGCAAGAATGAATCAA
>NW_011099926.1:0-458 GCF_000146605.3 Meleagris gallopavo | reverse complement strand
CGGGATCACCCGCATAAGGACAGTCAATTATTTTTTAGAAGAAGGGTCTATGCGAGGCAGAGGATGTTTACTCTTCAGCTGTTTATAAACTTGAAATTAAACTGATGCAAAAAATGTTTTGGTTTTTTTCAGTGCTTAAAATGGATCCGCTTGTAAACTTCATTTGGACGTGGGTCTGAAATGGAATTCCAGCTAATGAAATTGCAGTAATAAATTTTATAAAATTAGACAGCAATTAACTGACTAACTTCGTCAGACCACTGTGGCTAAACTCTCTTTTAATTTACACGTAAATTCATTCTTGACACAAATCCATTCCTCATCCATCTAAGCACAGGTGTAAGTTAATACAAAATGTCGCCTGTGAATTAACTGGTTATAAATCTAAATCTAATTAATTGTCAAGATTTTACAGGAATATTACACGCTTAGTACAAAGCTCCCTGCAACATAACCCT
>NW_011099925.1:0-465 GCF_000146605.3 Meleagris gallopavo | reverse complement strand
GTCCCCATGGGTAGGTGCTGGCAGCACAGTGGTTGCTCCCATGGCATCTCTTCGATCTGCTGACCCCACTCCTACCCACTCATTTCCCTGGTAACACTTCTGCCAGTTCCTCCCTGCAATCCTTATAGCTGAGGTCTGTCTCATTCCTGTTGGTTTGAAGGGAATTACTCCAGAAAGGTGTGGGTGGGTCTGTGTGACCCATTGGGACAAGCCCAGCTGGTTTGCTCCATTTTCCAACTATCCCCACATTACAAGTTGCACTGAGGTCCATCCATGCTGGATCTGCTCTTCATCTCTTTCACAGCACCGCCGCAGTCCCAGTGCTGCTGGAAGACAAAAACACTCATCGATACCTTTGTCATCTTTAGGATGGATTGTTCTAATTAATTCTGGGTGCCTCTCAGCCCGGTGTGAACGAATGGCTGCAGCCACACCGGGTGGCAGCAGAGCGGGATCTCGTTGGTG
>NW_011099924.1:0-344 GCF_000146605.3 Meleagris gallopavo | reverse complement strand
GTGCCAGAGTCGGTGCCATTCCCAGCCACTGCTTTGTGAGAACAGGGCTTTTCTTGGTGGGATGAATGTTGGCACTGATGGGGAAGGCAGCTTCATCCTTTTACTGAGTTGCTTCCAGAACTGCACATCCCGAGACCCAAGTAAACCTCGCTTCGTGTCTTGCACATTCCTGTGCAAGTCTATATAGCTACAGAGGGGGTGGCAAAAGAGTTAAGGAGATGCAAACTGATTTCAAATGCAAATACCAAGGCAACAGTTTGCATTAAAAATTAGCAGCTCTGAATGTCAGGGAAAAGAGTTTTATAGGCATCATCTGCCACCTTCCAGGCAGGGTGTCCAAATGT
>NW_011099923.1:0-379 GCF_000146605.3 Meleagris gallopavo | reverse complement strand
TGTAGGTGAAAAGGGAAGAAAAAGGTTCCCCCAGCACCACTAAAGCAGCAGGCTGTCTTCAGAAAGCTTCTGGCTCAGTATACTCAGGGCCTGGGGTGCAGCAGGAGACCACCAGGCTGCAGTGCCACATGGAAACATCAACTTTCAGGTGTAAAAAAAAACAAACAACAAAACACCAACAAATCAGCAACTTGCAATGCTGGGTGGGTGCTCTGCTCAATGCTGCACACCACGTTGCAGCAGAAATGCTAATGCAAGTTTAGTTTTCACACTGGAGATATTTCAGAAGATTCCCAAAGCTTTGATAATATTTAACATCTCTACTAATTTCCTTTCTGGCGTAATCATGAATGTACCATAGTAGCCAATAGATCTGGGA
>NW_011099922.1:0-397 GCF_000146605.3 Meleagris gallopavo | reverse complement strand
ATCAGCCTCATTCGCATCAGGTCTAAAGCTAAAGGCAGCTTCATGGAGTAAAAGCACACAGACTTTTCTGCTGACTGATGAACATATGTCCCCAAAAGGGTGATTTGTCCCATCACCCCTCTTCTAGGAAATTTGCAAAATGATTTGAGAAATGAACTTTTTTTCTTACCTGTCAATACTATCGATCAAATCTTTGGATCCTGTCTCAAAGCAGTGCTTGGTCCCCTAGGGATGTTGTTTCCCCACACTCTATACACGTATCCCTGTTCATTGCATGGGGGTTGGACCAGAAGACCTTTAAAGGTCCCTTCCAATCCTATGATTCTATGATTCTGTGTAGGCATTGTGAGAATGCTTTGTCTTCCCCTCTTGTGCTGCTTGGGCAGGACTGGCACAG
>NW_011099921.1:0-1263 GCF_000146605.3 Meleagris gallopavo | reverse complement strand
CTCTGCTGCTCAACTGGACTGCACATCTCACTGCCCTGTTATGTCCACCTTTCCGACACTCCCTCTCATTATATTTGATTGATTAGATTCAAGTCTTAATATACTGAATTACAGTGTGCTATTTTGCATTCCGATACCATGTTTAGTAAATTTGTTTCTCCTCAGATCGTTGCTGCTGTTTTAATTATTTTGGGTCTCCTGTTTCCCTTTCTGAAGGTGCAGAATCAGCGAAATCCCTCTGCCCGGCTTGTCACGGATCCGGTCCGAATCAGCCCTTAAACCATCATCTCCTCGTGTACTCAGAGCTTACTCTGGGTTTTACTCACACTTTACTCCTTGACTGTTTACACTATAATTCAGGTTTACTCACACTTTACACCAGGTTTACATGCACTTTAAGTTTACACACACTTTACTCTGGGTTTCCTCTTACTCTACTTTGGGTGGACAGAGTAGAGTAAGAGCTTCCTCTGGGTGTTACTCACACTTTACTCTACATCGACTAGCTCTGGACTCTCGGTTTTCTCACACTTTCCATGGGGTTACCTCACACTTTACTTCAATTTTACTCACACTTTACTCTGTGTTTACTCACACTTTTTTAGTGTGTTTTACTCACACTTTACTCAAGGTTTACTCCAACATTTCTTCAACTTTACTCACTCTTTACCCTGGGTTTACTCAAACTTTTCTCCGGGTTTTACTGACACCCTACTCCGGATCTACTCACTCTCTACTCCCGGTCTACCCACACTTTACTCCTGGTCTTTCTCACACTTCAAGATTGTGCACACTTTAGTCCAGGCTTACTCACACTTCACTCTGGTTTTTACGCACCCATTTCTTTAGATTTGCTCTCAATTCACATCCAGTTTTCTCTTCTCTCCTCCCCATGCTCAAAGAACCCAAAGAAGTTCCTGCGGTGGCACCAGCCTTTCTGCCACTTACTCAAAGCCTGCCATTCCCTAGAACACTCCGTTTTCCTCACCACCGCAGAAGGAGAGAGGAAGATACCACTTGTGGAGCCACTCCTTCAGCCATTTGCTCTAACCCATGAAATCCTTTTGGATAGCTCACAGGCTTCCCTGAGCAGTTTCATCCCTGCCTACCTGAACTATCAAGAATGGCTGGTAATCAGAGGAGCAAACCAGACCTGGGGCTTTTCTGGTGATGTCCGTGATGCGGGGGAGGGGTGGGGGCCCAGGGAGGCAGCAGACCTCCCTACAGGTTGGGTTGGGTCTGCAAACGGGGTCCTTTGTTCCC
>NW_011099920.1:0-431 GCF_000146605.3 Meleagris gallopavo | reverse complement strand
AAGCTCCTGGAAGGTCACAGTGAGGTCTCCCCACAGCCTTCTCTCTGAGTTGAACACACCCAGCTCCCTCAGCCCTTCTCCATAGGAGAGGTGCTCTGAGCATCTTCATGGTCCTCCTCTAGACCCACTCTAACAGCTCCACATCCTCCTTGTGCAGAAGGCTCCAGGCTGGGTTGCAGTACTGTATACAGGACAGATTTTGCTGAGTTCCCTAGAAGCCTTGCATTAGAGCAGGTACTGGAAAACATCTCCTGAGCCCCACTGTGTGCCTGCACAGCACCAGTAAGAGAGATTGGTTGAGTATGGTCAACCCAAAAGCTTCACTGGATGTTGTGAGCCTCAGAAAAGCCTTATATCCCTAGAAAAGGTTTGAAACATGTATGTATCAATAATATTTTCTGCTTAGCTTTTTTTTTTTTCTTTCTTTCTTT
>NW_011099919.1:0-503 GCF_000146605.3 Meleagris gallopavo | reverse complement strand
CAACTCCAGTGCACTACATGGTAGGTATAGAAGTATGATGTGGAATACAGAAAACCAAAAAACACAAAGCTGTGACACGGTTAGTAAACATGGAGTAAAGTGTGAGTAAAACACAGAGAAAGGTATCAGTCCACCTGGAGAAGAGTAAGAGTAAACCCAGAATAAAGAGTGTGCAAACGTGGTGTAAAGTGTGAGTAAAACCCAGAGAAAACAGTGAGTAAACCAGGAGCTGAGTAAACTCAGAACCAAGTGTGTTAAAAGCCCGGAGTAAGGTGTCAGTAGGACCGGAAGAGAGACTGTACACACCTGGAGTAGGGTGTCAGTAAAACCTGGAGAAAAGTGTGAGTAAACCCAGAATAAAGTTGAGTAAAGTTGAAGACAAGTTGGAGTAAACCCTGAAGAAAGTGTGAGTCAAAGACACTCAAAAAGGAAGTGTGAGTAAACCCAGAGTAGAGTGCGAGTGAAATTGGAGTCAATTGTGAGGTAACCCCAAGTCAATGTGA
>NW_011099918.1:0-489 GCF_000146605.3 Meleagris gallopavo | reverse complement strand
ATGTACAAGATAAGCATTTAATCCAACACAGCGAGCACAAGGCCTGGCATCTGGTTCCTTGGACAACTAAGAAAAAACTAGGACATGATGTTACTGCAACCTCTTTTTCAATCATCTATGTGTAACAGCATTTCCAAACACCTCCCCTCAATTTTTGCCTCCAGAAAGTAAGAAAAGTTGCCTTCCCTAACGTAAATCTGATTTCTGCTGTTGCTACAACACTTGGAAGATGCACAGTGTGAGTGCCACCCTACACACACTTTAGACTAAGCAAACCTCCCTGGGTTTTACTGCCAACAAGAAACACTACAGCTCGACCAACCTCTCACGCTGCATTCAGTGACAGTAATTCCCACCACGGCTGTAAACATCTTACCTTTGGCATTCCAACCCGCAGGCACACAGCCAGCCCATCCTGCAGCCATCCCCTGCCATCATGGCACTGACTGCCCCACCAAGCGGCTCGTTACTGCTTGTAAGGCTCACCTG
>NW_011099917.1:0-1538 GCF_000146605.3 Meleagris gallopavo | reverse complement strand
CAGAGAGAGTTGACCATTTTTTTAAGTAAATTTTTTACTATTAAAACAATACTTAATATGAGGATTTTTGAGGAAAGATGTGACAAAATTAATATTGTACCATAGCGTCACGCTATCAGTTTGGGCAGCTATCATATTTAAAACTGAAAATTAGATCTACAGCACTCCATACAGTGCTTGCATATGTACAAATAAGAACAATGAAGCTGCCTTCATGGAGCACATGGGCACATGGACACATGCTTAGGGACCTGTGCTGAGCTGCAGTGGACAAGGATGGCTTTCCCAGGTCTTGTTCTTCCTCAGCACTGTCCTTGAGCAGCAGTGCTCTCTGTGCCCGTGGTGCAGTGGGGACATGAGTTATGTTCTGCGTTTCGTTAACACCCTCAATGTCCAAAGTGCTCCCCCATACACACCAAATATGGTCAGCAGCAAGGCTCTGCTTTTCGTTCTCGCCTCAGGGCTGAGAACAATTCTGCACAACTTGCAAATCCTCTCCATTCATTTTGCATCCCCATTCCTCCCACCGGACTGCCAACGGTATCTTTCACAAAGATCCTTTTGTTTTGACTGGAAATTTCCTAAAGTTTCCTCTGACGTTTCCTTTCCTCCCTGTGTCCTGTCACTGGGCGCTGGGCTTTCATCTGCCCTTACCCAAATACTCCCTTTTTTTCCAGGATGCACCAAAACCTCCCACCCCAATCTCTCATGGAGGAAGAACGCGGGCCATGCCCAAAGAAGAGAGCACCACCAGGTGAGCCTGCAGCCCTCTGGGATGCTTTGGGGACCTGAAGGTGCTCCGACTGCAGCAGGAAGAATTTTTTCCATGACTTAACCTTTACTCAGAATATGTGGTTCCTGCCTTCATGGACGTTTTCTCTCCTTCCATCTCTTCCTATCTGTTTCTAACCAATGTGTTAAGCTGGAAATCCCCCTGGTAAGTCAGATGCTGGAACACAAACTCTGGCTTCTCCCAGAAGAAAATGACATTTCTATTTGCAAATGTAATCGGTGCAATTCCCAAACTACCCAAATTAAGGACTTTTGCTGTCTGACCTATCACCACTTCCTAATTACATACAATGAGGATGCTCTGTAAATAGGATTTTGTTTAAATGGAAGGTCCCCCACGCTATTGTTCTCATGCATTCAGGGCACAGAAATAAGGGCAGAACTAATCAGGAAGCGATTCATAATTTCCATGGCCTTCAACCGTGCTCAGACACACTGTGACAGTTATCTACAGTGCCCTGCAGTGACTGAGACAGAAGAACGTGGGTTTCATCTTTAGCGGGTTGGATTTAGCACCGTAACTCCATTTTCTCTGGGCAACGAAGGACAGAACCCTGCCCTGCACAGAGCTTTCCCATCCACAATAAGCACCATAACCCCCAAAGTGACTCTTACCCCAAAAACAAATGCAAGGATTTTATTGGCGTGTGTAAATCCTAAGCTCTCAGGATTTTATGCTCGTATAATTCTCCTACGAGCTAAGCAGATAATTCAGGTGACCTCAAACAATTAATTAATTAAACTTT
>NW_011099916.1:0-321 GCF_000146605.3 Meleagris gallopavo | reverse complement strand
TACATTTTTATATATACATATATATATATACATATAAACATATACACATATATACATATACATATCTGAGTCCATTTTCTGGTGATATCACTTGATCATGAGCAGGGTCTGGAAGTGATAGCCCAGATCTCAGAGCCAGCAGTGCTCGACCCTGAGTGGGCATCCAGCACTTGGGCACCCACCTGGCTCCTGGTGCTGAAGGGATGCATGGGAAGCTTGAAGTGATGCTTCCCAAAGAGCATGAGGAGTGCAGGAGTTAGATATCAAGCACTGGGTTTTGCAGCAGCGTGACAATAACTGTCCCCTTGTGTTCTGCTGTGA
>NW_011099915.1:0-421 GCF_000146605.3 Meleagris gallopavo | reverse complement strand
ATAACAAGGGATCAACCTGTAAAAAAATCAAAGGTAATATTTCTGTAAGAAACTTATCAACCTGAGCTGTCACTGGCAGATTGGCGTTTTGTGGTACAGGTGCTCTGTTGGCTCATATTTATATTGCATAATAACCAACAGTTGTAAACACCAAGGTGTTTACAAAATGTATTTTAAAATCATTTCTAGCACTAATCTTTTCTGCAAACACATATGTTTAAAAGGATGTTTCCTTTAGATTCTTATCCCTTTGACTGCTCCTGTAAATAGGCAATCCTGATGTTTGTGTTTTAATCACACAATTTCTAATGCCTTAGCATACACTCAAGCAAAACTTCTCCTTGGCTTTTAAGAGTCTATAAATGAAGGGTTAAACATACTACCACTACATAATAGTCAGTGCCTTTGGCTAACTCCCCTC
>NW_011099914.1:0-481 GCF_000146605.3 Meleagris gallopavo | reverse complement strand
GTTTTCATCACCTCACACCACGACTTGTCACACACATCCTTCGCTCTGACCAGAATGTGAGCTCTCTGCAGAGGGTCCTACCAGCAGCAGTGCCCCTGTGCCAGCTCTAGGAGCACATTGCCCATTTCAGGGGAGGACCAAGATGGAAATTGGGAAGCATTTCTTCTCTGAAAAGCACTGATGCAGTGGCACAGCTTCCCAGGGGGTGGTGGGACCGCCATCCCTGGAGGTGTTCCAGAGCCATGGAGATGTGGCACTGAGGGATGTGGTGAGGTGGGTTTGGACTTGGGGGATCTTAGAGGTCTTTTCCAACCTCAATGATTCTGCGATTCTATGATCTTCATCTCCCCAAGCAGACAGAGAGAAGGTGGAAGAAGATGATTCTGCACATAGAGGTGGGGGCAGAGTGAGGATGGAAGATCTGACATGGGATGCAGATGTCTGCAGCTGTGTTCCCCCAACTCTATGCTGACCAAAGAGC
>NW_011099913.1:0-435 GCF_000146605.3 Meleagris gallopavo | reverse complement strand
GTCCCATCTAAATCCTGCACTCCTTCCTAGCCACAATAAATCTGTTACATGATTGTGCCATTTCCTACTGATGGATTCTCGCAATTCAGAAGCACTGAAACAATGTCACTGTTAAACCACAAGCTGCCTGCAGCTCATAGCAGAGAATGGTGCAGGAATACCTCCCACAGCATTTCTCTCTCAAAGACACCCCAACCACAAACTCATCCACCGTTGATTGGAGACAATCTTTGTCTTAAGTTTACTTGACCTTAGATGTATGAGTATTTTTAGTGCCTACACATGTGTGCCAAACAAAGTTACAGTCCCGCTTATGGAACTGGGAACAGAACAGGTGATGTGAGAACTCAGGATCCATTTGCCAGTGTTAATAAGAAAACACAAACTACCTCATTTGATGAATACATGAGCTCAAATAATTAATCTTTAGAGTTC
>NW_011099912.1:0-456 GCF_000146605.3 Meleagris gallopavo | reverse complement strand
ATGTGGTAAAAGCCTTCTTACGCATCCAGCTGCTGCACCCAGAAGGGACGATGTGTTAATAATAAGGCTCAGTATGATCTGAAAGAAACACAATTTCAGTGATTTACGGCGTGATCTCTTTCTGAAAGAAGCCTGTACGCCTTCACGAGTGAGGCTGACACAGGGGATGGTACTGCTAACACAACTCACACGCTCCAAGCGTTAGAGCCGCTGTGGAAAACAAGCGTCAGTTTTACTGCCTGCTTTCTGCCTTGGCATTTTGGGCGGCAGTAAAGCTGTCATCCTAACTCTTTGTCACGGAGATGGAAGCAGGCTTAGCGACGTGCAGCAGCTGGGATCACAGACATCCTGCAGCCCAGCTGCTCGCTCCAACCCCGACCTCCGCCATTTCGCAACGCTGACACTAATTAAGGACTTCCTGAGGCTTTCCGAAGCTTGAGAGTAAACTTTTGTCAC
>NW_011099911.1:0-1074 GCF_000146605.3 Meleagris gallopavo | reverse complement strand
CAGCCGCAGCACCGTAGAGGCAGCGTGGGCTGTGCTCACACACAGACTTACCTTCCCCCTTCTCAGCGGGCACCAACAATCTGCTGTGCTCCGGGGGCAGAGTAAAACTGCTTTACTCGCACTTTACTCCAGGTTTACTCACACTTCTTTTTTGAGTGTGTCTAACTCACTCTTTACTCAAGGTTGACTCAACCTTGTCTTCAACTTTACACAACTTTACTCTGGATTTACACACACTTTCCTCCAGCTGTTACTGACACCCTACTCCAGGTGTGTACGCTCTCTCTTCCGATCCTACCGACACTTTACTCTGGGTTTTTAACACATTTGACTCTGAGTTTACTCACACTTGACTCCTAGTTTACTCAGTTTTCTCCAGGTTTACTGACACTTTGCACCATGTTTGCACACTCTTTATTCTGGGTTTACTCTTACTCTACTCCAGGTGGACTGACACCTTCTTCTGTTTTACTCACACTTTACTCCATGTTTACTAACCGTGTCACAGTTTTGTGTTTTTTGGTTTTCAGTATTCCACATCATACCACCATGTAGTGCACTGGGAGTTAAAGTGTTAGTGCACCAGTTCCAGGCACCTATCCCTGCACATGATGGAAGTCGTGGGATCCGGCCCTTCCGGGTGGGGCGGTCTCTTACTGCCTGGCAGTGGGTGCTGGAGGTGCTTTCCGAGCCATTCCAGGCTTTTCAGGTTTGACTCGGTCTCAGAAACTCTCTCTGTCCAATCTTATTTGATTTATTAATCTCAATTTCAATTAGATTGTATTATATTGTGTTGTCTTGCATTCCAATATCATAGTAAAATAAGTTTTCCTCCATAGATCATTGACACAGTTTTGTTTTGTTTTTTTTTGTTTTGTTTTGTTTTTCTCCCTTCCTTGAGCCCATCTCCCATCTCCCTATCCCTTTTCCCTTTTCCTTCCCATTTTGTGGGGCCGAGGGGGTGGGACCAGGGGCCTACTGCCCCTCTGTTACAGGCATAGATTGATCTAGTTAACTCCATCACAGCTGGTCTATGAAACGTCGTTCCTGTGCCATGACCAATGCAGACAACGC
>NW_011099910.1:0-442 GCF_000146605.3 Meleagris gallopavo | reverse complement strand
TTGGTGTGGCATGCATGAAGATCGTGCCACTCGTTCTCCTCCTGAACGCTCTTGCCCTGCCCTTCAACTCTGCCAGCTGGGGCCTTTCATGGCTCATTGCATTCTGCTTCGCTGTGCACTTGCTGTTATTTATTTATATGGCTAATGTGCAAAGTCCTTTGAGAATTCCTTTTCTCCTATAGTCATATGGCTGCAGTGTTAGGGCAAACTGCTTTGACAAACTGAGATCAGAATGGGAAAGGTTAGGAGTGGCTGCTCCTATCCTGCAAATTCTGCATCAAGGCACAGTGTCCCTGTGTTTTAGAAATGCTTGGTGTGCTCTTGGTGCACGCCCTGCACTGAACTTCATGTTGGCATAAGAGAAATGAACAGTCCAGGAGAGCCAAGACCCCTATGTGCTGAGTTTTCAGGTGATACGTGTTCAGAAACCTTCCACAAACGC
>NW_011099909.1:0-450 GCF_000146605.3 Meleagris gallopavo | reverse complement strand
CTTGTTAAAATGAAGCATCGTGCACCTTGGGAGACAGAACTGGCACCACCCTGCATTTAAATACCAAGGTATTTAAGACAGACTGCCTCTCTTGTGGTGCCCACTGGAGTTCAACAGCTGCTCAGATTTGCAGCAGTTTACTGAAACAAGAAAGTGAGAAAGGAAAGAGCACGGATCTCCTATGCTTCATTCACTTTCTAGGAAATTCAAACCCAGAGCCACAGCTCGCGCTCTGCTTATGACAGAAAAATAATGAGAGCCTGTTCCAGTGCTTATACTTGTGTAGTTCAGAAGGCTGTCTGCTTTCACTTTAGGGCCTGGAAAGACCCCAGTGGGTTATCAGTGCAAACTCTTGCTTGGACCATGCTCTAGGAAGTCTGTGCTCCAGTAGTGCTACCCCTCTGCACCAGCGTGAGAGAAGCACATCTATCTCTATACCATGAAGAAATA
>NW_011099908.1:0-310 GCF_000146605.3 Meleagris gallopavo | reverse complement strand
CATTTTTGACTTCTTAAGCTCCAGGGCTTGGACTCCTCTGCACTGCCATACTAACCATTATTTTTATATGTCGCTCTTTTCAGAAATGTTGCTGTTGGTTTTTGTTTGTTTGTTTACACCAACTGTAGCAAGACTTGAACATAAAAAAAATAAGGCAATGTTCAAAATATCACCACCTTTTGGCAGACAGTTTTTCACATACGCAGATCTTCAGGGGAAAAGATAGTATTTACTGTTTCAGGATAGATACTAGTCTTCACAAGCAGAGGTTCAAGAAGCTGCGTCAAATCCTTCAAGTTTTTCTTGCAGT
>NW_011099907.1:0-393 GCF_000146605.3 Meleagris gallopavo | reverse complement strand
GAAGCCAGAGCAATCCACTGCCCACAGAGGCTTTGAGCTGCAATCTGAGCTGTCGCTCTGCGGTCCTTCAAAGACCTGGGCTGCAGGGCTGAGCCCACCCTGAGTTTCCAAGGCTGGTTGTGAGGGTGCTGTGCTCAGCTGGGCTGCAGGTCACACCCACCTACAGGGCTTCAGCTTTCCATCTGTGAGGCTGGGAGCCCTCTGAGCTCCTGGGTGGTGTACTGGTGGGAGATGGCATCTCCTGGAGAGGTGGCCCTGCTGTTCTTCCTTCTTTGCACAAAGCATTCTCCGACACTCAAAAAAAAACCCTAACATATAATGCAGAAGCATTAAAAGCAATTCATCCAGATAGCTTGGTATGTTCGCTACGCATCTTTCACACTATCTCAGCCT
>NW_011099906.1:0-401 GCF_000146605.3 Meleagris gallopavo | reverse complement strand
GTTAAGGATGCACAGAACTGCTGAGGGCTGTTGATCCAGCACCCACTGTTGGCCTCAAGGCTCCAAAACATTCCCTGGACGTTGCCCAGGGGACTATAAATTTGCTTCTATCTCTCGGACTTTGAAGGACAGACATTTTCTCTTAAACAGACCTTCTCTGTTTTCATTCCTTTATTTATCTGGAGCTGACACTTTAACGCAGTTGGAAGCAGCCAGGCACTAAAAACAAAACCAAGTCCTTGACTTCTTCTCAGACTTGCAGCCTGTGTTTAAGGAGAAAAAAAAATCCAACAAACATAGAAAGTGCTTTTACAGATTTGTCTCTTTGGCTTTTCTAAAACATCAAAGACTGGCAGGTTCTTCTATTTCATGAGATACTAAAAAATAAGAATAAAAATATT
>NW_011099905.1:0-448 GCF_000146605.3 Meleagris gallopavo | reverse complement strand
CACTGATTGTTGTTCGTGGTTAAGAACTTGCATTACCATGGCTTCCAGATGATTAGTTTACAAAGTTAACTTAATGGTGTTATTTCTACCTTTAAGATCAGTACACATTTATTTGTTTCTTTTAAAACAGACCATACTCTGAACAGATGCCAATTTTTAAAAACTTCATGTTACTAATTATAGAGGAGTCATTAAACGCTCAGGAGCGGTTCATGTCACGAAGTAGATATTCATGGCAGTGCTGCCATGCCACGGCTTGGTGCTGTGAGCTGTGCTGCCACGGCTTGGTGCTGTGAGCTGTGCTGCCACGGCTTGGTGCTGAGCGGTGCGCGGTGGAGGCGATCGGCAGCGCTTCCTGGAGATGGCAGCACCGGTTCGCATCTCTTCCGACAGCAGAGCAGCAAAAGTTCGATGCGTGACAAAGATGCTCTGATTCTTTTTTTTTTTT
>NW_011099904.1:0-739 GCF_000146605.3 Meleagris gallopavo | reverse complement strand
TGCGGCACTGCGCTGCGCCACGCCTGCCGGACGGCCAACCGTGACCCGACGTAGGAAAGCACCGCGAGGATGAGCTCGGCAAAACGTTGTATTGATTTTGGCATGAGCTTGTGTGGAGTCGATGATTTTGTCTTCAAAACTCGTGCAGTGAAGCAGCGGGAAGCACGAGGGCGCAGGCCGGGACCATCCCGAGCACTGCGGGGCTCTGAGGCAATCGCGGAGCCGCTGCTGTCCGGGCAGCAGCTGTGCCGGGTGGTGCTCAGGGCAGGAAGCGCTTGAAGAGGAAGAAGAGAATGAGGGCGAAGAGCGCCTTGTCCAGCAGCAGGCCGAGCCATAAGCCGGGGCTGGAAAGGAGAACGGCACCTGCGTGGGTACAGACACGAGTGTGGGGCTTGGGGCACGCAGCCCGCAGAACAACGAGCTCCGCCCAGCTCGCCCTGCAGCTCTGGTGCACCGCTGTCTTCCGTGGAGCTACCTCTGGGCTGGGACAGCGACCCGCAGGATGCCCGTGTTGGAGATGAGACTTTCTACAATGGGAACCACATGTGAGAAATGTCCCTGTGGACCTGGAAGCCCCAGGGTCAGCGTGGTGACACTGCACGCACTGAGGGGGACATCCGGCAGCATCCCCAGGACAAAGACCTTAACCCACATTCTGGGGGACTCTGAGCTTGTCCCGGGGGGACACCTCCCATCCTCCCATCCCCACATGCACCCTGCAGCTCTCACGCACTGCTGT
>NW_011099903.1:0-513 GCF_000146605.3 Meleagris gallopavo | reverse complement strand
TTCCTGCTGTGGTTGGCTGTGATTGGCACAGTGTGCTTTCTTCTTCCTTCACAAAATTTTGGCATTTTTTCATGACCTCCACTTCTTGCTTTACATGTGCATCTGGTTTCTCTGAAGCTCTGTGGTTTGCTTTGCCTTCCCTCCTCAAAGCACGGCTTCACATACTGAGTGCTAGAAAACTCTGAATTGATCCAGTACAACAGGAGTATGGAGTTGTGTTCTTCTTTTAATAAGTAAGATGGTGCTATTGGTCCTGATAGGTTTGTCACTTTTCAGCAGATTCAGAACTAGGCCTATATCTACATACTGTATGCACCCAATTTTCTGTTATGTTTCTTTTCTGAATGAAAAGAACACTCTAATTGCCATTAGAACCATTTGTTGCAATTCAGCAACAAGTAGGCAATGCAGATTATTCGTTATAGAGTGGAAAACGACATGCGTTGACTTGTTACTGCCTCATAGAAACCAGGCAGGAAGGATGGGGGCTTTGCATTAAGGAGCTGATGTGGT
>NW_011099902.1:0-306 GCF_000146605.3 Meleagris gallopavo | reverse complement strand
ACAATGAGATACGTAGGTAAAATGAGCTATTAGTTCATTTCATTATCATCTGCCACCCTTTGGGGGTGGCGGTTTCATTTGACAATGAAAGCTCAGACGACCAGCTTCAAATACATTTGTAACTTCTGACTGAAGTTAGGTTGTGATTAGTCCTGCTTTTGCTGTATATCATAAAATAAAAAATAGGAGAGTTACATGATGCTTTTGCATGGTTGTAAAAAAAAAAAAAAAAAAACAAAAAAAAAAAAAGAACTTGAGACATTGCAGTATCAAACATGTATTTCAGTAGTCTTAGTCTGATTTTTG
>NW_011099901.1:0-502 GCF_000146605.3 Meleagris gallopavo | reverse complement strand
AATTGAAAATGGACATACATCAACGTCTTGGTGGTAGGCAATGTAAAAACATTCTGCATCTTCAAAATATCAAACAAAATGCAATCAAAGATATGCTGGACAACCGTTAGATAACCCGACCAGATTTAAATGTTTCACAGAAGTAAAGCTTCTTAAGCTGATGGATGTTTCAGAGAAACTCTTTTTCTCATCAGTGCCAGGAGGAAAGTGACCGGTTATCCCACACATCTAAACTAAAAAGCATTGTAACACTTGCAGTAAGATTCCCTATCCATCCCTCTGCACCCCACCGTCATATAATGCACAGTTATGCAGATAATCTGCCAGCAGCATTAATGTTTCCTAGCTTGGGGGCATACAATCATGATTATGAAATGTATGATTATTTTTCAGAGAAGAAAGTATGTAAGAACAATTTCACTTTGTCAGCTAAAACCAATTACTATATTCATAGCAATCAGAGACATAATGTATTCTTGACAATGTATCACAAGAAAATTTC
>NW_011099900.1:21236-22637 GCF_000146605.3 Meleagris gallopavo | reverse complement strand
TAGGTAATGCAAACACTTCCCCAAGAGGGGTCACCAAATCTGGCACATCCCAGTGCAGATCAGGCTGCATACACCCTGTGTTTCTTTATCATGGAATAAGAGCTGTTCCAGCTGAGGCTTCCCTGCTGCAGCATCAGAGCACAGCCCTGAGGGCACATCAAGAGGGAACCCTTAAGTGCAATTACCTCTCAGGCACGTGTCCATTATTCTCTGCAGTGCACAGAGGCTGAGAGCAACTGGCTGGGGCTGAGGGCAGTCTGTGAGGCAGGGAGGAAGTTGGTTTTCCTTTAACGAGATGCCATTATTAGGACAAATCTCCCTGAGGTGCCCTTCAGAGCTGTGAGCTGAACTTCAGGATGAAATTTTTTCCCATAGTCAGGAGAACAAAGTGAAAAAAGAAGTAGAGAGATGCAATATGCAAATGCTATGGGGTTGGTGAAATCAGTGTGAGGTGTCATTTGCAAGATGTGTGGTGATGAGGCAGTGCTGAAGTACGTTGAGAAATGGTGAATACACAGTGATGGGCAGTGGACTCCTGTTTTCTGAGCTGGGTCAGACTTCAGAATTTGATGGGAATGCAATTGTCTTACATCTGCAAAGTAACCAAGCTCAGAGCAATTGGAAAGAAACCCAATCAGCTCCCCTGCCCTAAGCAGCAGTGAATCCCTTTGCCTCTCAGGTCTTACAGCTGTTCAGACTTCAGGAAACAGTCCTCAGGCATGGTGAGCAGGATGAGAATCTGTTGGAAAAAGCGATCCCTAGAACTTCTAATTTTGACCCCCATATTTTTGGCATTAAGGTTCAGATGCTGATCAGCACTTCTGCCTCAGAAGTGATTTTATCTGATAGATTTTGAAAAGAAATCTGACCCCACACCATCACCACGTTTTCCCATGTGCCTGTAGGGGCAAGTCTGCTTCACTGAGATAAGAAGTGCAGAGTCCCTCATGGCAAACTCAACGTCATGAAATGTAGATCACATCATGGAGCTGAATGAGCACTCCACACCTAGAAAGACTTCTCCTTGACTTTTTTACTCTTTGAACAGGTCCTGGTGCCCAGAGGCAGCAAATAGCCAACAGCAGCTCCATCAGCGAGTTCCTCCTGCTGGCGTTGGCAGACACGCGGCAGCTGCAGCTCCTGCACTTCTGGCTCTTGCTGGGCATCTACCTGGCTGCCCTCCTGGGCAACGGCCTCATCAGCACAGCCGTAGCCTGCCACCACCGCCTGCACAGCCCCATGGACTTCTTCCTGCTCAACCTCGCCCTCCTCGACCTGGGCTGCATCTCCACCACTCTCCCCAAAGCCATGGCCAATGCCCTCTGGGACACCAGGGACATCTCCTATGCAGGATGTGTTGCCCAGACCTTTCTGTTTGTCTTTCTGATATCAGCAGAGTAT
>NW_011099900.1:0-1388 GCF_000146605.3 Meleagris gallopavo | reverse complement strand
CCTGCATCTCCCGTGGCTTGGTGACAGTGCTGCTGTGTGGCTGCAAACACAAGCAAGGACACGCAGTGGGCACTTCTGTCACACAGATTGTTTCCACCACAGCAAGTCTATTGTTAATGGAGATCTCCTTATGGCAGTGCCTGAAGGCTCAGGTCTTCTTTACAAGTTGCTGCCCAGAACATTCCCAAGGAATGGACTGCACAGATTCCCACATTTATTCTCCTACTCGTGCTAAAACCAAGCTTTCATTGCTAGCATTAAAATATTGTATTTAACGTTAGCCCTCACTGCAGCCCCAAACAAAACACTAATCCATAATGCTTGTCTGTACCCTAACACTTTCCTGAAAACCTCAGCAGAACACCAAGCCCTCTCACTAAAACTTTGCTTAATCTCTGCCCCAAAAGCTGAGTTTAAACCCTTAATCCCAATCCTGAACCCCCAACACCCACTGGGCCTGCTCCTGTGCTCTGCCCTCCTCACCTTCAACCCCTCCTAACCCTAAACTTGGGGTACTTGTCTCTTCAGGGCAGTGCAGGAATCGTGGAGTCTTTGAGCAAATGCATGGAATGCAGTGATGAATGTGAGGTGATGTACGTGCAGGAGGTGACGTGTGACTGATCAGCTTGAAGCCATCAGGAGGAGGTAGATAGGAATGCTGCCATGAGCTCAGCTCTCCCTCAGGACCTGATGGGCCTGCAGGAGGCACGAGACTGTGAAGGTGGCTGTGAGATCACTTGTGTGTGTGGAGTTAACAGGCCAACCCCAGAGCGTGTCCCAGAAAGGAATGGTGTGCTGAGTTGTGCCTGAAGCAGCTGTAGGCCCCTGAGCCCCTCCCAGCCGCACAAAATTGGAAGGGAAAAGGAAAATTGATCGGGGGATGGGGGCTTGGATTAAGGAAGGAAAAAACAAGACAAAGCGGCAACGATCGCTGGAGGAAAACTTATTTTACTAACTGATATTGGAATGGAAGATAACACACTATAATGCAATCTGACTGAATTTGAGTCTTACAAATCAAATAAAATAGGGCAGAGAGAGAGAGAGTTCCTGAGACCGAGTCTCTTCTATTTGACTTGTTTTTGACTCACACTTTAGTCAAGGTTGACTCAAACTCTTCTTCAGATTTACTCACACTTTTCTCCAGGTTTTACTGACATCCTACTTCACGTGTGTACGGTCTCTCTTCCAGGCCTATGCACACTTTACTCTCGGTGTTTCTCACACTGTACTCTGATTTTACTCAGACTTTATTCCTGATTACTGACTGATTTCTACATGTTTTTTTTTTTTTTTTTCCCACACTTTGCACCAGGCTTGCACTACTCCGGGTGGACTCACACCTTCCTCTGGGTTTTACTCACTCTTTCCTCCACGTTCTCCCTTCC
>NW_011099899.1:0-343 GCF_000146605.3 Meleagris gallopavo | reverse complement strand
TGATGTGCTTCCAGGCCTCAGCTGAGGATTTTCCAATGATGAATGTAAGTGGAAAGGAAAAAAACAAGCAAAATATCCCTCAAGCAACCAGCAAACCACATTCTTCACTTGCTGTGTCAAAGGTTCCTTTTCTCAACTGCTAAACTGTTGGGATGGGAACACAGCTGGGATGTTCCCCTTGTGACATCACACTGCTCATCCCAATGGCAATGGGAGGCTCAGAGGGAGCACCCAAGGAGGAAGGAAGGTCGGAAACCATCTCTGCCCTTCTTCAGCCACAAGCTGCTAAACTGGGCATCTCCTGCTTAAACATCAGCTTAAACATCATTTCCATGGGCAGAAA
>NW_011099898.1:0-957 GCF_000146605.3 Meleagris gallopavo | reverse complement strand
TGCTACAGCTCAGACAAACTTTTAAATCAATTCATCAGAAGCACTGTGGTGCTTCTGTTTTTCATAGCCTAGGTCTTTTAAATAGTGTTAGATAATTTCCTTTCTTCTATATGAGTACAATACAACAGTGGTTGTTGGGTGTGTGATATGATTTCATATGAAACGTGCTGTATTGAAAAGACATGAAACATTGGTATTAAATCTATGCTACTGCTGATTTATAATACTATATGTATATATTTGCTTTCAAAGATCCCTTGCCATCCTAGATAATCTCTGAGATGTGATCATATTTAAGATTACTGATTAAAAAAATAAAAACTGTCATGACCTTATGACACATCATGCCACATGACAAAGGATAATACGTAAACATCACAAGTCCTATATTAGTTTCATTTAAAAAAAGAAAAAAAATTGAGAACATATCTTGTCCTTTTTTAGAAGGCAAAAGTACTGAAATTAAGTTTAAAATACCTTTCCTTTAAATGTTGAGGATATAAGTTTTTATGTTCTCCTTGCTACAGTCTCAAAAAGATGCTCTGAAACTTGATGTAAAATTCTCAGGAGCAAGGACTCCATCTTAGTAATGGTTCAGATCCGTTAGGTTGCTGGATGTTAAATGCAAAATTTTATTGCAGCTTTCCCTAATAGTAGTTAGGATGACGGTGCATTAGAGGATTGATTCTTGGTGAAAGTTCAGTTCTTTTGCCATTAGCAACTACTTTTGATTAAGGCAGCTTAAAAACTTCTTATTTAAGTAGGTTAACAGAGATAATGATGTCACTGAATTTGAAATAAGGTCCAACAACTGGCCCAATCTGAAGAGGATGGAGGAAAGGAAGCAGAAGGTCTGAGCTGTAAAGCTAGTGATGATTTGTCAGACTCGCATGATGAAGATAAAACCACAAATATGCATCTCCATCAGTACAAGCAGTTATAAGAAATCCCAAGTAT
>NW_011099897.1:0-575 GCF_000146605.3 Meleagris gallopavo | reverse complement strand
GTACTAATTTGAAGATCTAAGAAAGCACCGTGCTGCTGTGGTTCTCAGTCATCTAGAATGAGGAATGCTGCTTAAGTGAGTGGTTGTCTTCTCTGGCAAAATCACAACCTTTGCTAATGAGCAGACGATTGTCACTGTGGTGTGTCTAGTAATTTGCTTTTAACATATTGTTATGGAGCAGCAGGGGCCTAAGCCATCAAACTCATGGACAGAATATATTGCAGTTACTGAGTTGATTTTTGCGCCATCTAAGCTGGAGTTCATTCTGAAAGTGCCACTTAGATTTTTATCCATAAATGCATTCAGTGGGAGTTGAAGGAACCTTAGATGCTACTGACATAAAATCAGAAGACATCTACTCAGCCTCAGGAGATTTTGATCAGTCTATAACAGAATACATTTGGGTTTGGCAGTTAAAACTGTTCTTTTCTGCAAACACTCAACTTCTTACTTGTAGAGTAACAAGAGGATGGTATCTCCCTGGTTATGGACAAGCTGAGATACTGCAGATGCTACTGGATCTCTTTGGGGTGGAGGATGGAATACAATGTAAATGTATGGGGCTGCTCTGAAAG
>NW_011099896.1:0-540 GCF_000146605.3 Meleagris gallopavo | reverse complement strand
TCACCTTGTTGCTGGCAAGACTAGCCTTTCCATGTATAATTCCTGAATATAAAATTGGGTGGATAAATAAGGCTGTGATCAAAATACTGGATAGCTGGATAGAGAAAACTTACAGTAGAAGTAGGGAAATAGCCTTGTAATTTAATTTTATTTTTTTTTAAGACTATTTTACCATTTTGTATACAGATTCAACCTTTCCATTTGCTGAAAGTGTGGAAAAAGCTCTACAAAGACCTACATTTTCAAATTTAAATAACAAATATTAAGTTAAACTAAAGTATCTGACCCAGCAAAGTTCCTAAACATATGTTTAAATGTAATACATATTCTTAGGAAAGCTAATAGGATTCATCTGTCAGTGAGATGCCTTATGTGCAAACATTCGTTGCTTCTTTGAGGTTTAAATCCATATCCACATCCAAGTACCTGAAATTTAAGCACACAAGTTTGAAAATCTAGCAAAAGCTTCTTAAATCTTTTGCTGAAAACTAAAACTAAGACCATCTCTGTTCTGGAAGTGTATATGAATCATTACTCTTT
>NW_011099895.1:0-489 GCF_000146605.3 Meleagris gallopavo | reverse complement strand
TTTTGTTGAACGCACAGTTAGAATCATAGAATCAGAGAACTGCCAAGGTTGGAAATGACCTCCAAGATCATCCATGCTATAAAATCTGTTCTCAGTTGCTTTAGAAGAGTTGTAGAGATGGTGCTGTTTTGTTAGATGCTTGTTCTGGTCTTAGATTTTCTTGGATGCTCAGCATCTAATGAACCATGAAATCCAGATGTGAGGATTGGATTGTTCCCTTCTCTGGGATGCCTGTCAATATGTCTGTGAAGAGACAACTTCGTTGGCTTACTTTGGCATTGTTATCTTTTATCACTTAGGTTTGATTCTCTGAAATGCCCTCGTAGCTCTGAGGTGTATATTGAAGCGTTTGTTAACAATCTTGGCCCATAGATAACTTCCCAGTGTCACAAACCTGGAGCTGGGAGGATATTCCTTTGCAGCTGGCTGATTAATTATGTAATTGATAACATCTCCCACCTTTAGGGACTGTGGTCTTTTACAAATGAC
>NW_011099894.1:0-486 GCF_000146605.3 Meleagris gallopavo | reverse complement strand
GGACTTGTGCACATTCAGTCTTACCAGGTGCCTGTGGCAGCCTCTGCTGTGGCCGTGCCAAGGCACCTCCCCCTCAGCTGCAGGCAGAGAGCTGGCGCCCAGCACAGGGGCACTGGGCAGAGGAGAGAGATGGGCACCCAGGGAAGGGTTCCTAGTGTGGGAGTTGAGCCCGATGGTGTCACGGTGCTGAGAATGAACAGTTCCATGCAGGACACACTACATGGAGAGCTGGCACCAGTTAGGTGGTAGCCGCCTGGGGGTTAAGAGTCTCAGGGTTCTGGGAGTAAAGTGCTGCAAAGTAGTGGCATCTGGGTTTCTCAATTGTTTTCTTTTTGACAGTCTTACGCTCTTCTGTTCCCAGAGAGCAAAATCATCACAGTGTGGTGGTTCTGACTTAATGGTGTTGCATCACAAAGCAGTGGTCAGCCTAAGCAGAATGAGAGCCCTTTTTGATATCTGTGTTTATCATTTGCAGTTAAATGCCTT
>NW_011099893.1:0-429 GCF_000146605.3 Meleagris gallopavo | reverse complement strand
GTGTGAGGCACCACCACAATTAGTGGTGTTGCTGGATGAATGTCTTCCTTAGTGCTGTGCTAAGTTGAATTCTGGGGAGGACAGGAGGAACTACAATACAAAAAAAAAAAAAAGTTAAGGCATTGGATGCAGAGACAGATTAATCCTAGCAATGAGTATAGTGCAGTTTCTTGGTCTTAGGATGTAGCTTGGTTCATGCTGCACTGAATTGCAGGCTCGAGGGCACTGGGAACCTCCTTCAGCACAGCAGGTTCACAGCACCACTGCTGGAAAGCAGGTGAGATACAATCTTGTGTTACTCGATGTTCAGGACAGATTTATTCTTTTTTTCCTTTCTCTAATTCCATTCTTCATTCATTGAAATGAAAGTTATATTCCAAACAAACATGATTGTCCCTCCCTTAACAGCTGAAAATTATTTGCTTCATG
>NW_011099892.1:0-526 GCF_000146605.3 Meleagris gallopavo | reverse complement strand
AAGCACAAAAGCATCTCATTAGTTGAGGCAACTATTTAAAAACAGGTATCTAAAGATCTAAAAGTACTACACAGTAAAGCATTTAAAAAACAATAGTTCAATTTGCCAATTGCTGAGCAGAAAGCTAATTTCTTTTTTTCTTTTTTTTTTTATTTTAAATCAGACCCCATGCACACTTCACTTTAGGTTTTGGAACATGTTTTTATACACCTATTTTTTAAGAAACATTGGCCAAATTTTGAGCTTTCAGCTGGAATCTTTATCAGGAAATCTGTAACTCAGCATTCCAGGCTAAGAGTCGCAAAAAGCAAAACTGCATAGACTGGTACAGTATGCTGTTAGTTGCACTGGAAACATTATAAAATAATTAAAAAACAAAAAACAAAACAAAACAAAACAAAAAAACCAAGCTCCAATAAAAAACTCAATTCAGGAAAAGTAAAAGAAATGTACTTTTGTGAACTTGAAAGGTGCAATTCTGTGCTTGTAATGATAACAATAGTTCTTCTGACAACATAATCCACTT
>NW_011099891.1:0-482 GCF_000146605.3 Meleagris gallopavo | reverse complement strand
GGGTCCTTGATGCTGTCCTGCTGGTGACATTTGAAGCATTCTTTCACTGGAAAGAATTGTCTGAGCTTTGGTGTCTCTGTATCTCTTGTTGTAGCTCTTCAGGCTTAAGCAAGCTAAGCAAGTCAAAACTGGACTACTGAGCTTATAAAACCATTTTGCTGTGGGTTTGGAAAGGTATACCACAAAATGACTGTAAACTTTAACTACTTGCAAAGAAATCAGTCTTCATTCTCAAATGCAGATTAGAAGCCTGAAGTGAAGTCTCTATCTGCTGAGGAGTGGATTGCTTATGGTGAGCAGAGAGGAAAATGGAAGTGCTATGAAAGCTCAGTGAGCTGCTGAGTCACCCTGGAAGGACTGCAGTCTTCCAGTAATTAATTACAGGTATATTGCAGAAAGTAAATTTACACCAGAGTCCTGTACACCTCTGCTGTGCTGTCCTGGCCATCCTATGGTCAAGTCCAGGACTTCAGCAGTCAGAA
>NW_011099890.1:0-397 GCF_000146605.3 Meleagris gallopavo | reverse complement strand
TGCCACACTTGCCATGCCACTCTTGACCCAAGAGGTATTTTGCACTGGCAGATTTTGAGTTTTGTGTTAAATTAGGTCATAAATTTGTCCGTAGTGGTTGTGCCTCCAGAATAGGAGTCCACTTCTAGAAGTGAGGAGAAGTAGCATTTTGATGTGCATTAAACGTGAATCACTTTGGATTATTT
The DNA here is from genome assembly GCF_000146605.3 of Meleagris gallopavo. Lineage (NCBI taxonomy): Eukaryota > Metazoa > Chordata > Aves > Galliformes > Phasianidae > Meleagris > Meleagris gallopavo. Next base: position 212 of record NW_011099890.1, on the reverse strand, counting down.
TGTTAGGGGGTGAGATCCACTGTTTTCCCACAGCTAAGGCACACTGTTCCACAGAAGAATTATTTTTCAAGGCTGTTCTTCCTTTTCATATTTTATGATCTTTGACTGCACATCCAGAGCCTTGGCTTCCTCCCCAAGCAGCTGCCCTGCCAAGGCATTTGAGTTGTGGCAGTTTCTGAGCTGGAGTTTCCAATGTTTGAAATCAGGAACTG
>NW_011099889.1:0-404 GCF_000146605.3 Meleagris gallopavo | reverse complement strand
TCTTGGATGGCAGGAGTATGGTGCCTGCGGGATGCTTTTTTCACTGTTTGACAATGGACTCACAATGTAGGAGCTGACTGGCTGCAACTATAATTTAGTCCCTAGGTATGTGTTTGCAAAGTTGGTAGGACAAGCTTTAAAGCCACACTGGGGCTGAATTACTATCACAGTAACAGATACTTTACTTGTGTTGGCATCATTCACACAAGCGCCATGTTTGATTTATATGTTGCTTTCTGGTCTACATTCAACTGAGTTGTTGCATGGCCGTGTTTGTTGTTTACATATGTGCCATTTTAATGCATAATCTTTCAGAAAATCTCTCTGTATATCAGCACAGTGTAACATATGTAATTGTAATCTCACTTAAACAACTTCTATATTGATTTAGTTCTGTTGGATAA
>NW_011099888.1:0-449 GCF_000146605.3 Meleagris gallopavo | reverse complement strand
TGTAGAGGTATATCGGATTTATTTGTGCATTCCATATGGCAGGCTGCTGTTAACCATTCTATTATAGACTGGTTTTCCTTCAAATATTGATTACCTGCATATAACCTCTGCCTGAGAGCAGGATGCACAGTCACGGTGGCCTGCTTGGGTATTTTTGGGCCATTCACCAAAACACTTTCTGCCTCAGAATCTCACAGTCTTAATAACCAAGGTGGTACTGTTTCTGTAGGCTTCTGCCAAGAATCGCTGTACCCAATCCATCAGTTCCATTGCCGTGTACGGCCGGGCTGTTACGTGCAAATGCGTGAGGACAGGGGGCCACTGATCAGGAGCCACCTTTGCCTGTCTGTCCTGTGTTTTTTTTTTGTTGTTTTCTTGAGTTATGACAGGACAGACTTGTAGCGGATCTGTTGAAATTGCAAATTCGAGATCTAATTTAGTATTTTTTT
>NW_011099887.1:0-599 GCF_000146605.3 Meleagris gallopavo | reverse complement strand
CCCCTGAAAAGATAAAGGAAGCTTAAAGCATACAAGATAGGTAATTCCCATCTGAACAGAATTCAAGCAGCACATTTCTGTCTTTTGCAGCTGAATCTCCTCACACATACACACTCCAGTGCCTCATCAATTAGATGCTTGGTTAGAATTTTGCTTTTCATAGATTGATCTTCTGCTGTACAAAAGAATTAATGGAGGTACTCCTAACTGGATGCAAACCTCTGCTGTGTTTTGTTCAGTACGTTTGTAGCAAAAATATCAAGAACTGCCACTTGTCAGTCTTCAATGATTACAATACCACGTAGAACAAAAAAAACCTGATACATAAATATTGAAGGCTTAACTCCTCTTAAAATACAATGCAGGTTATAATATGATGTATACCAAATTCTAATGTTCAATGCAATTAAGTCTTCTGCTGTGCTGTAAACTTTACTAAATATACTGGTGAAAAATAACACAAAAACAAGTCAGCTATTGCAAGGAGATGTTGAATCTTTTTCTGGGGGTAGCTGCCTAAGTTAGAACAATCTTTGTTTCATTACAGACAGTAAAAAGAAGAATTACTGTGAAAATCATTTTCAGTTCAAGTTTCTACC
>NW_011099886.1:0-501 GCF_000146605.3 Meleagris gallopavo | reverse complement strand
GATTGGCAACCCTGCACATAGCAGGGGGATTGAAACTAGATGATCATTTTCAACCCAGACCATTCTATGATTCTGTGATTCTATGACTTTCTGTTTTTCTTACATGCATTAAATATATTTTATATTTTATATGCAGTCCAAGGCAATTTCTTTTTACTCTGTGTGATCCAGGCAAGGCAAAATTTGAGCACCCATTCTGATAATTAGCTAATCCGAACCTTAAGAAGTTGAGGTACTACTCTGGGTGCGGACAGACATGCAAATCCAGACAAAAGCAGCACAGATGAAGGGTGGCTACAGTGCTACACCATCGCCAGGATAGCAATATGTGTTTTGCTAAACTATTGCTTAAAAAAAAAGATATGTAGAAACATAGAATGGCTTTGGTTGGAAGGGACCATAATGATCATGGGCTGGTTGCCCCCACCAGATCTGGCTGTCCAAGGCCCCATCCAGCCTGGCCTTGAATACCCCCCAGGATGGGGCATCCATGTTTCACAG
>NW_011099885.1:0-504 GCF_000146605.3 Meleagris gallopavo | reverse complement strand
CCCTGCCCTCGCTCCTCACGCCGGCTGGTGTCTGTGGGGCCGTGCGGTCTGAGCACGGAGCTGCAGGTCGGAGCTGGATGCGGGGTGCAAGAGTGGCGCTCCCTGGGGACGGGACGCAGCGAGCAGAGCGGCAGCGAACTGTGAGCTCTCCCACCCACGCGGCGCAGAGCCGTCCCATGCATGCCTTCTTCCCGCCCCTCCCAGCACCACCAGAAATAGCTCGAGCCTCGGTGCCCGGCTCGCAGTGCCTCCAGCGGGCTGGCAGCTCCTCTAGGAGCCCCACACTCCGTATCCCCGGCCCCGGGGCTGGATCCCGACCCCACGAGCACCTCCCCGAGCGCCGCACCGCCTGCTCATCTCCTCCGGCGCCCGATGGCCAACAGCACTCCGCTCTGGGACAACAGCAGCCGGGCTCTGTGCCCCGTGGATGCCGCCTTCGCGCAGCGCTTCCTGCCCGCCGTGTACCTGGTGGTGACCCCGCTGGGGCTGGTGGGGAACGTGCTG
>NW_011099884.1:0-434 GCF_000146605.3 Meleagris gallopavo | reverse complement strand
AGCTCTGTCCTTTGCTGTGCTCCCAAAAGAAAAAGAATACATTTTCCCTTCCTATGTTATTGCCTTGCCATCTCCTCCAACCATTAGCCGATTTCAGCCATATTTGAGGATTCAGGGATCACAAAAATCCTACAGGGTTTATGAAAATAGGCAGTAAAATAGAGGAGGTTCTGTTCTTCAACTACAGCCGTGGGGGACAGAGCATCTGAGATTATGGCACCTTTAGCCCTGGTGCTCAGCAAGCAGCTCATTCCCCAGGGAGCAGTGCTCAGATGAAAGATGTGGCTGTAGGTGCTAAACTTGAATACTTGCCAGTCCCAGGCATCCATGGATGTGCTTCACTGGGCTGGCATGAGGGGCAAATATTTTAGGCTGGTTACTGTGTTTTAGTATTTAAGAGGTACGTCTAGTGGTTGGCAGTCCTGCCCATGGCA
>NW_011099883.1:0-340 GCF_000146605.3 Meleagris gallopavo | reverse complement strand
TCAGGCGTGCTCAGCGTGAGGATTCCCCGCGTTCCCGGGATGCCCATCGCTCCCTGCCAGGGGAGGAATGAGAAACCTCCAGCACCGGCTGGGCAAACAGCTGGGGGCTGAGCTAAAAGCAGGCAGATGGGCACAAGCTAAGGTTGCACCCGGATGCTGCTCCCCCACGAGGACGCGGTGCCCTTCCTGCAGTGCCTGTCTGGAGTCAGAAGTCGGGGAGAGCTGGAGCTCATCCAGGGCAGGGAGCCACGGGCTGAGCATCCCCTGGGCCAAGGACATCCCGTCCCTGAGGATGAGACAAACAGGATCCCTGTAGTGACAGGGTTATAACCATTGCTCC
>NW_011099882.1:0-422 GCF_000146605.3 Meleagris gallopavo | reverse complement strand
TTTTGCTGCTTTATTTTAGTCTAATTTATAAATATTTTTGTCTATGACAATACACATATCAATAAATGTAGGTTTTTTTTTCAATGAGAAATAACACAAAATAGAAAAAGTGTGGACACTGGCAGATTCTGGGAGACTTCCTCACTATAATTAATATCTTATGCATAGGAAGTTCTGCTGTCATATTCTGACAGGGATTGATTCCTGATGTGTCTTGACATAACATTGACTTTTTTGCAGCCACAGATGTATTGATAGTTCATACTCATTCTGTGACTAGGTAATTTATCAGGACTTTCTTCAGCTCTGTTGTTTTCAAACTAATGAGCATTCTTAGTTACACCAGAAATTTTTGTTATTCATCTCAATGTGAAGAACTGTCCTGTAACATTTCATCCTACTTCCATTCCTCCCGTTCTCAA
>NW_011099881.1:0-955 GCF_000146605.3 Meleagris gallopavo | reverse complement strand
CTGGGCCTGAACCTGGGCTGAGCTGCCAGCCCTTCTAGTGGGGAAGCTCCAAGCAGTGTATTCCCATATGTAAAGAGCAATAGGAGGTTTTTATAATCAGGGAGAATCAGGGAGCCAGTGCTAGGAGAATGTCTCCATCCCACCCCACTCTGCAATGCCTGTTCTCATCTCTGGCAGAAGCTCAGAGTGCCTCTCCCTTGCACTGGGGATGCATTTCAGTCTGTCTAAGCAGGAAAGGATGCTTGTGGGGTCTGCTAACAGAGCTTGAGAAACAGAAAGAAAAAACTGTTGCTTCTGTTCATTGTCACGTCTGTCCTGCACTGTGAAACTGTGGAGCTACATGGTGATGTGTGACATCTGGGTAAGAGAGTACATGATGTGCATCCTGCTGTAGCATGTAGAGCTCCTGCACTGCCATAAATGAGCAGAAGATACCTATAGCACTCACCATTTCCCTTCCACCTTTCTATTCCATATGAACCACCCATATGAGGGATCACCACAAGGTTTTCCTGAGAGGTGATGGCACGTCATGTTCAGGACAGACTTATCTCTGTGCTGTGCATCTTCCACACAGTGTGTCTGGGCTTTGCTCTCCATCAGCTGGAGAGCAAGGTTACAGCATCAGAGAGCACGCATCCAACACAGAGCAGAGAAACAGTGGGGCTTTCATGGCACCGGGCTTCATTTGCATCCAGCACATAATGGAGCTTCAGAGGATGCTGTCCTTTCTGATCTCTCTGGGGACATTCTTGCCTTTTTAACTTCTGGGCTCCTAGAGCGATGGCCAAGGAGCTGGACCACACTTGTCCAGAAGAAGACAGCTTCATGTTTCCTCTATGAATTCCCCTCATTGTTGCATGATCTTTTATCACTTCTCTTCGGCACGATTCTGAGATTTGATTTTGCCCCTCACCCCTCTTCCCCATGTTTTCTTTCTTCTTCTTCACATTTG
>NW_011099880.1:0-1259 GCF_000146605.3 Meleagris gallopavo | reverse complement strand
TTTGTCCTGACATTCACTCCACTATCAATTTTCTAGAGTCTTAAGTATATGTTTTAACTTATGGACAATTACAGGTTTTTCTGAATTATGGGCCTGGAATGAATAGTTTTACAGCAAAAGTCACTGGAGCAGATTTAGAAAGCTGTCACCAATTTGTATCTGCAGTCCACTTGTATCCATTTCTCTTTGCCTTTCATTTGTTTTTTGCAAGTATCCACAGTACAAACCTACTTTACTTTTAACGTGTTTGAGTGTTTGAACCTTCCCTGCCATCAACTCCCATCATCAACAGATAACTAGGTCCATGTTTTCTTCTCAGGCTGCAGTTGTGGCATCTTAGTTGATCACTGTGAGGAGCTGCTGTTTAATTAACATAGGACCTAAGTGAAGGACCTATATTTGTATCTTTGCTTTAGATTAAATAGCCATTAATTGTCTCTAGTCAGGTTCACTGAATGCCTTGCTTATCTTATTTACTACAGGAACGTTTAATAAGATGCCAGTAATGTGTTTGTTTTTTAAAGATTTTTCTTTTTCATGTTATGAAATTCACTGTGGCCTGTAAAGATTACATCTCTTCCAGTAAATCAAGCTTATAGAATAGCTTCTCATTTCTTCAGTGAATGCTTTGTGAAGAAAAACACAATAGATAATAATCTTTATTGTGAAGCCTCAATTATTTGATGCTTGTAGTAATTGCAACTGCTGCTGGCAGCAGTCAGGATTACAAGTGTCCAGAACTTCTTACATCTTCTAACATCTCAGGCTATTGGAACCAGCCAGTTACTTAGTTATTTCATGTGTCACTGAGTCCTCTTTACAGAAATAGATCAACCAACCAACCAACTTAAGTGTTTGTTTCTCACATGGGAAATTCCCTTGGAGATTTGATCTCAACCAACAGTTCATCAGCAAATTGCATATAACAGCTAACCAGATGACAACAGGAAGGTGAACTAACACCTGCTGTCTTCAGTCCTTGAGTCTGATGTTTACATTACCCAGTATCACCTGAAAAGAGATTACGTGGTCCAGTGATAAAGAATCTCGAACTTACAGGACAGCCAGCAAGTCTTGTAACCATACTGTGTACACATGATCAACTGTTAAGGTGATGTTTCAAGAGAGAAAGGAAAAATGAAACACTGCATCAGAGTTTTCTTAGGAAAATACATGAAATATCTACTGGCACCTCTACATTTTCAGCAGTCTAACATCATTGAAATCTCCTGGACAGAGCTCGGCTAAAATAATAATAC
>NW_011099879.1:0-381 GCF_000146605.3 Meleagris gallopavo | reverse complement strand
TCTGTTCAGCTTTGCTCGCCATTTCCACAGATGTCCCTCGAAATGCCCCCATTCCTGCCCCGTTTTTTAGTCAGTGACTTAAGCACACTTAAGTGACTGTTTTTTTGTTTGTTTTTTTTTTCCCTAAGCTTCTACCGTCACTTTCTCTCTGCTGCTGAAACAACTAGGAATGGTCAAGATTCAAAGCTTTCAATTTATCTGCCATGCTCAAAGTGGAGGGGGCATGTCATCACAATGCTAACTGTAACTTAGTGGTCCCTGGCTAGCCCCTCCCCCCCGGCTGCTCAGCAATATACCTGACCATGACATGCTGGTTGAGGGGAAAAATATTTCTTAACTATTTCCTTTCTCTGCCCCATACATCACATTTCTCAGATCCAA
>NW_011099878.1:0-660 GCF_000146605.3 Meleagris gallopavo | reverse complement strand
TTTAAAGAAAGTGTTGTGAGAAAAATCTGATTTCTCAGTGCTGATTCAATAGCACGATGTGTTAGCACTTTCACAATGTGCTAGCACTTTTCAGGAGACTTTGCCACTGGCACTTGCTATTTTTATCTATCCACTAGGCAGCTCAGCAAAACCCAAGAAACAATTTAACTTTGTTCGTTCTTCCCCCTTGTGTATATAATAACACAGGAAGAAGAAATAAGGGAAAAACATAAAATGATCATTAAAAATAAATGAGAAGAGTATGAACAGAAGAATTATGGGTAAATGGACTGTATCTTCACTGGCAGTACATTAAATAGATTATTAACTATTTGCACTGATTAAGGAGCATTACGTTGTTGCACTGGAATTAAAAGAGGCATAAATTCTGAATAATATATCAATATTGTGGCTGCTGCTTCTTGTTTGCTTCAGGGAGTAAGGAATTACGTACCTTTTATTCTGCAGCCTACTTCCATTCCGTGCTCAGTTGTTACCTGGCACATCAGGTGGAGCTGTGACTCTCTGCTGTTGAACTGCACACTGCTCTTGCCTGCTCATCCATGAAAAAAGTACATGGGAGTCCAGCATGGTATTTGTAATCTTTTTTTCCCTTAAGTCAAGTGGTTGGTAGGTTATGGGTCTGATCATAAAACCAGC
>NW_011099877.1:0-496 GCF_000146605.3 Meleagris gallopavo | reverse complement strand
TTGCACAAAGGGAGACTGCAGCTTTGAAAGCAGGACAGACATGCTCCTAACATTCAACCAGGCTTTCCAGAACATGCTTGTACATTTGAACGGCTTGCAGAATAAATCAAAGAGTGACCTCACCTTATCGGTGTACACTTCTTTCTGTGCCAAATGCAAAGCTCCTTCAATGCTCACTTCTTTGTTTTTCACCATGTTCATAATTTTGAGGATTTTTTCCTGGCTTAACTGGAAAAAAGTCAATCAGATGTATTTAGAGACTGTGTTTTCAGTTGGCTGTTGAGGATACAGACTGCTTGTGATAGTCACAGCTGCACCATCTGCCATAAAATTACAATTTCGCTCGTGCTTTACGTTCTATCCACAACCTACCCAGTAAATATAATCTCCCTTTGAACCCTGGTGAGAATCCACAAAATACCAAATACCCAGAGGCCTTTATGATTTTAGAGGATGGGTGGCAATATCTGGAGACAGAACTGCCAGGAGGAAATCT
>NW_011099876.1:0-538 GCF_000146605.3 Meleagris gallopavo | reverse complement strand
CACCTCTCTCTTATTCAAACATATAAACAACCAAATTATTTTAAAAATGCAGAACATTTTTATAATATCTTTCTCATTATCTTAATATGCACTGATAGATCCTTTTGATTACTATATAGAACTGTAAGATGAAGCGCATAAACACTGAATAAAATCCTTAAAACACACCTTGGGTTTGCTAGGAAAAACATAATGTATTTGATCTCAATTTCTTTCTATACATCCAAGCACAATGTTTGTACATCTCTCAGAACTCAATGCTAGGGACAACCTAGCAGCAAAACCTAGTTTGCAAAGTCCTGTCAGTGCTTTTGCTCTTATTCTGGAAACATGTTAAGTCACATACAACAATCCAATTTCATTTATCCATACAACCCATACCTTTGGTAGTTATACCTAGAGACACCAAATGCTTACTCTCACTGTATTAATTAAACAGCTCCTGTAAGGCAATTGGGTGACAAAGACATTTTCTTTTGCGAACTGGTAAAGACACAAGACTCCTTACCTTAATTTAATAATGATTAGGAATTAGTTT
>NW_011099875.1:0-416 GCF_000146605.3 Meleagris gallopavo | reverse complement strand
CTCCCTGGTCTCATCCTTCCAGGACAGCTCAGAGCAGGATATTGAGGTTGGTCCCAGAGCTATAAAAATGAGCTCTTTTCTGCAGTTTGGTTGGAAGAAGCCTCGCGCAGGCCAGGTGAAGCCACAGGGACAAGTGGGGCATTCATCCCACCGCCCACTGCCAGCTGCAGCTGTGGCTGATGAAAGAGGTCCAGGCAACTCTGTCAAACCTCGCACAGAACTGCTGCCAGCAGATGAGGAAGCTTTAATTAAGCACAGAACGGGGCTGCTCGTTACGCAAATGGCGCTTCCTGCCCATTTAGTTCCTGGGTAGCAAGGCACAGCATTCAGAACAGACAGACCCATCTGGGTGGTGGAGGATGCCCTTATTGGGTGACTGATGTTTGGGGGTGTAGGAAGAAGAGGGATAACAAACC
>NW_011099874.1:0-857 GCF_000146605.3 Meleagris gallopavo | reverse complement strand
CCACCACAAAAACATGTAACAGAGAAGATGTTTTGCAACAGGAGAATAATATCTAATGCCATAAATCATTCTCTGATAACGTTCTAACATACCTCCCAGTACAAGTTATGGTTCAGAACTGCTTTTAAGAATAGACAAATAGAACATGTATTGTCAAAGAACAAGAGACAAATTACAGTTTCCCAATCATCTGAATTAGTGACATTAAGTGGAATAACCTGATATGTCTCCAACCTAAAAGGAGGATATACACAGACAGGATTAGAGTCTAAAATAGTATTCCTTCTACAAACTGGAAATTAGAAAGGATTAAAGCAGTCAAGCCATAATCTTCCTAGTAGTAAATCAGTCAATTCAGTGAATCCCAGTTTTTCAGGACAGCCAGTTACTTCATTGTCAAAATCAATTGCAAAGATCACCAGATTCATTGCAGCATGATGGTACTATGACATTACATATTACTGCCATACCTTAGATGAAATTATCTACTCGTGCAATGTTGAAGCAGCTACAGCTCTAAATATTTTTTAAAACCAATTTTCATTACCTGATGCTGTAACTCTCTTCCATCTCCTTCCTGTTTCCTGTCTGATCACAAGAGCTGTAGCCACTAGAGCTACTTAGTCATTCAGTTTTGCTGTGCTCATCTCACATACACAAAGGAGTGTTTTGTACTATGCATATGCACTTGCATAACTTTTGTATGTGCATCCATAGAACAGAACTTTAAGCTTCCTTTAAAATAAATAAAAAAGATTCCTGTTGAAGTGTTACTATAACTTTGGTAGACAAAGGACATCTCTCTTATGAAACAGCAAAACACCAGTAAAAGGATTGCTAATATAAATATTATATAT
>NW_011099873.1:0-505 GCF_000146605.3 Meleagris gallopavo | reverse complement strand
GGGCATGAGAGTGTAGGCTTGAGTCAGCCACCTGCTGTGTCTGAAGAGTGGTGAACTACTGTGGAATCAATAATCCCCAATGTTTTAACTGGGCTGGAATACAGTGTTATATATTATATCGTATGTGATACTTAGAAGTGAGAACAGAAAAAATACAAGTATTATTATTAACTACTGTAGATAGCTTAAATGAAATTAGCTTTAGTTAGGCTAAATGAATGGTTTGGGATTAAGTGTGAGACAGAGGTGAATTGTGGCATCTCAGGCAAAAGAATCAGAATGTGAAATAGCAAATAAATGTATTCATTACTGTATTTTGACTGAGAAAACGTAGAATTGGCACAGCTGCTTATCTTTGTAGATAACGATGGAGAAGAAGTCTAGCACCCTAATTGTATTTTCTGTCACTGGATGTATGCTTATACAGGAATTTCAATCAACAGAAACACAAAACCTTTTAGAAATTCAGTCACTAAAGTGTCTACCCTATTAAGCTGATGCTATG
>NW_011099872.1:0-489 GCF_000146605.3 Meleagris gallopavo | reverse complement strand
AGTTAGTAGAACCTACACTTATTACTTACTCATGGAGGAAATAATGAAGTCTATATGCTATTAGTTGGTCCATTCGTCAAATCCACATCTCTCCAATTTGGAGACAAGGCTATTGTATCAAACACTTTTCATTTTAAAATAAATGAGACCAAACCCCCAGATACTCCCTATCACACGGAAGAACAGATGAGGATTACACAAACACACCCAGAGGTGAGGCTGGCAGGCACCTTGTAGGTCATCTCATCCCAGCCCTGCCCAAGTGGGGGCAGCTACCAGGGCTCGTGCCCAGTCAGGCTCTGCACATCTCCAAGCATGGGGACTCGATGACCTCTCTGGGCATCTGTTTCAGTGTTTGATCAGGAAATCTGAGCACCTGACAGTCAGCCACATCAGCTCTTTGCCAATCCTGCTCTGGTCCATGGCTCGTAAGGACCATTTGGGGAATCTTCTGACATCCTGCTAGCTCCAGCCACCCTCGATTTAGCT
>NW_011099871.1:0-335 GCF_000146605.3 Meleagris gallopavo | reverse complement strand
TTACTTAGTTTGTGAGCTTTCTAACCTTGTATTAGCTAAGACAGTGCACGAAACAGAAGTTGTGGACCCTGAAGTACAGAGATGCAATTAACACAAAAAAAACCAACGTGAACTCATTAGACAGGAAATGTACGTCCTCTATTAGGAAGAGCACAGAAAACAGCAGCATCAGAGCAATGGGGAAGGCCATCACAAAGGTGAAAGCTGCCAAGACATTGAACAGATGCTGGATACTAGGAATCTGCATAGCAACCTCTTACCAACAACTGCATTAGAATCACAAATTTCTCAACAAATTCCTCTTGCCACCCTTACAGCAAGATGCACCCTGGAGT
>NW_011099870.1:0-420 GCF_000146605.3 Meleagris gallopavo | reverse complement strand
GAAGACACTAGATGTAGGCTTAGAGTTAAAGGGGACCATTATGTCCACGTTTTGTGTCCATAAAGTCAGGAGTTACTGCTGCGTGATGCCCGCACCTCAATTTATTACTGCTTAGTATCTCAGAGTAATGGAGATCCTGGGGTACTTTAGCTACTTCAGAATCTGTATCATCAAATCATCAGCTAATTGGCATCGCATCTAGTCCCATCTAATTGCATCTAGTACCCTAGTTAGTAACCATGTTACATCATCCCTTTCAGAACTTCATTGTGTTAAGAAAATAAAAATACTTAACTTCTGATCAGAACTTCTTAGGAACGTCTTTATTATCAAAAACTACTCCCTCCATGTTTTTTTTTTCCCCAAGATGCATATTCTTACTTAAAGATATGGGTATAATGTATACTGGAGGTTATTTGT
>NW_011099869.1:0-473 GCF_000146605.3 Meleagris gallopavo | reverse complement strand
TCCACTGAGCAAATTCAGAAGTTCAGGACTCTATTGCCTGTTGAATGGGAAGTTTGCAGGAACATCTCCTGCCCTGTGCTCATCCTCAGCAGCAAGCAGAGCAGAAAGGTGAGCAGCAGCATAAGGAACAAAACATACTGCTAACAGAGGGATCCTACAGGTCACAGCAGGGCAGCTACCTTGCTGTACACAGCTAGTCCTGATTCCCTGACACGACTAAGAAAGCAAAGCTAGAGCAAGCCAAGTACTTGAATGGTAGTTAAAATACTAATTATTATCAGGCAAAGAACATCACACAAAAACTTCTCTCAGAGGCTTCACACAGTGTTTTAAGCTACAGTCTGTTCTATGCTCAGCTCCAAGACCCTAATCACCTCACTGTGCCCAGCCCCATCCCCAGGCTGGCTCAGATGGAGGCAGGCAGGGCAGACTGCTGGCCATGCCCTGCATGACAATGCTGCTCCCACAGGCCC
>NW_011099868.1:0-2047 GCF_000146605.3 Meleagris gallopavo | reverse complement strand
TTGCTAAGGAATTTTATATCTTTGGAAGCATGAGGTTGGGGTGGGTTTTCAGGAGAGTGATTCTAGATCCTGTGACTAGAGAAGAATATAGTGGAAGAAATATTAAGATAAAAATCATATTTACCACACGCTGTCTTCAGTCAAGTTCAGGGTATTTCCAGAAACATCAATGTATTTGTCAATACTCAGGTTGATATTACTATCATGGGCAGAGTTAAAGTTTGTAATAACACGGGTAGGTATTCCCAGCGATCTCAGAACTGCAATACAGATAAAAGTGCTTTAAACCTATTTTACAGATTTTTGGAAAGTATTTCTCCATTTTTCTGATGGAGAAACATTCCTCTGATATGGTGCAGGGATGTCACATAGTCATTGTGCACAGTTGCTTAGAAGACAGTTCCACTCACACAGCATTTAACTGCCTTGTTCTTTTTAAGAAGAGTTAGATTTACTCATTTTAATCTTTCATTCTTCATATATCTTCAACAGCATCAGAAGGTTAAAGCTACTTAAATTCCACTAAGTTTCCTTTCTGATAGTATTTTTCTCCCCTTCACATATACCTGTGCACATAACTCCTGCAAAGACCCAGCACTGGCCATACCGGACGGGTTTGTATCTCCCTCTGTACCACTTTCGAAGGATGGTCACACTTCCACTCCAGTGCAAGGGGTTGGTTCCTGAGCGATAGTTTCCACTCCACTTCCCTTCCACTACTCCCTTTTCATCATTGCTGTTAACCTAAAAACAATGCTTCTCATGAGAGAATTACAGTTTGTACGGAAGAAGGGAGAGGCAGAAATAGACGATCATAGAATGGTTTGAGTTGAAAGAGACCTTAAAGATGATGCAGTTCTAATGCCCCTGCCATGGGCAGGACACCTCCCACCAGAGCAGGTTGCTTGGAGCCGCATCCAGCCTGACCTTGAACACTTCAGAGAGAAATCTCCACAACTTTCTGAGCACCCTGTTCTGGTATCTAAGCACTCTCATAGTAGAGAATTTATTCCTTATATCTAATCTAAATATACCTCTTTTAGTTTTAAACCATTTTCTCTTATCCTATCGCTACACCCCTTGATAAAGAGTCCCTTCGGTTTAGGTTTAAGAACTCCTTTAAGTTCTGGAGAGCTACTTAGAATGGCTCAACTTGGAGGGTACCTTAAAGCTCATCCAGTTCCAACCCCCTGCCTTTGGCTGGTTGCTGCCCACCAGATCAGGCTGCCTGTGGCCTCATCCAACCCATGCCTCCAAGGATGGGGCATCCAACTGTTCAAATGTGCTTGTATATTTGGCACCTGTGTTTTAGCAGCCTGTGTAAGTGCTACATATGGCTTCATGTAGGATCAAGTATAGTAAAGAGTAAGGTTTTTTTATGATTTTCTTCTTTAGTATTCCTACTCTCAGTAATTATTTATATCTTAGTAGAGTTATTTACTTAATATTGAAATTTTCTAAAGCAAATGCTGTCTAAAAGGACAGGAAGGATCATAGCTGTAAATGAGCAGTTTCAGGTAAGGAATGCAGTAAGGCATACATTATTTATAAAACTGAAAACTTTTTGGTTGCCTAGTTATGCATTATACATGTGTGAGGATGGGGAATTGTTGAGGAGATGTAACTATTTGTTGAAGGAAATGCATACCATCCTCATTGAACAAACTCCCCTAAAGTGAAGCATACAGTATAAATACATTAAATGCAATCATATCAATACTAGTTTTCCCAAATATTTCGTGCATCTTTTGCTGTTCGAGAAACAGAGCAAATGATTTCAGAATAGACTTTCTAAATTAGTGAAAATAGCTAATCTTAAAATCTGTTAGGAAGACTGCTGAGATTCAGTGTCAGAATGTCTTAGAAACATTCTTCATTCCTTCAATTATGAGCAAACTTTTGGGATGAAGGAAAATTAAACTTTTTGGGGTACTTCTCATTGAGATGAGATCTCTCTTATTCCTCTTCTCTAGCTATTTTTTTTTCCAGTGAAAACCAAACATTCTATATGACATTGACAAGGTTCACAGTGGAAACACTGAGGTTT
>NW_011099867.1:0-476 GCF_000146605.3 Meleagris gallopavo | reverse complement strand
CTAGGCTGCAGTATTTTGACAAAACAGAGCTTTTAATGCGGTGTCGTAGACAGTGAGAAGTGGGATTCCTGAGATGCGTGGCTAGCTAACGCTAGGTGACATAGCGGAAATTAGGAGTAAGGAAGGAACGGATGCCAATCAAACTGACTGGAAGACAGTAAGGTCTTGTGATTTTGAATGTTTTTGAAGTTGAATTATTTCCACACCAATCTGCTGTAGCACTAAAGGGTTGTATACGTGCTGTGACTTGGGCAGGAGTGATCTAAACTAATGATCCTTAACAAACAGCATATTAGACATCATGAAGGGCCATTCATGAAACAGTTCCTTCGTAACTCCTCTGCAACACCACTATGGAGGTTGCAGAAAACAAGCAGGTAAAGAAATGCTAGTGGAGTCTCCAGGTGTTGGCTTGCTGGTTTCTATTTTTAGTCTTTGTACAAGATTTTCATAAAATCTTTACAGTTTTGTTATAC
>NW_011099866.1:0-352 GCF_000146605.3 Meleagris gallopavo | reverse complement strand
CTTTATTGCTGCTTGGGCTAGCACTGTGTTTGTGGAGTGCATCATTAAAGTTGGGAACAACTGTAGAAGTACTTCCAGAACATTTTGAAAGTTGAGGGGTCTGTAACTTGAATTGATCTTCCACAACTATCAAGAAATATCTTAAAGACTGGAGTTACTTGACTGGTTGGAGGTCAGGAAACATTGACCTCTGTAATTTACCCATCAAGGAGTAAAGATGAAGCCATCTGCTATTCATGGACACTTGCAAGCAAAGAAGGGAACACTGGGTTTTTTTTGTGGCTTTATTCCGTTGTTCTTACTGTTCTGGGTTGTTGTTTTTTGTGGGGTTTTTTGTTTGTTTTTAAATCTT
>NW_011099865.1:0-326 GCF_000146605.3 Meleagris gallopavo | reverse complement strand
CCAATTTAAAAACAAATACCAGTCCCCACTTATTGTTTGCATCAGAGCAGGTGCATCTGGAAACCATGCTTTGCCCTCACAATGACCCAACTGGCTCTGAAGTTGAAGATGAAGGTGCAGCGTTGTCAGCCCAGAGCCAAGACCATCACTGTATGAACACAAAAGGCAGCTGGTGGGACATCAGCTTATGGGAATCTCCTTAGCTGACACAAGGAATGGTTAGATGGCACAGCCTTCTCTGGTCAAATATACGAGGGAGGAGGATTTGGTTTGTTGGACTCAGATCATGGTACCTCGAGCACCTCGAGCTGTAGATGTCCCTGTCC
>NW_011099864.1:0-503 GCF_000146605.3 Meleagris gallopavo | reverse complement strand
CAAACCAAGGTCAGATGTGAATGATGTGTGTATTTTGCTACAAGAAAAGTCAGTTTAAAACATATTCATTGCTGGTGTTATGACAGCACCCAGGAACTTCGCCTTTGTTTCTGTGTCAGTTCATAGAATGAGATGTTTTTGAGGCTGGAACATGCTGCATGTGCTGCCCCTGCACTGCACAGCCGCTCTGTTGGCCCCCTATGGGAGATGGGAACGGCGCAAGAGGGTGGAAGGACCTCAGCAAAACCACTTACCCTCAAATAAACGTCACTCCAGTGCTAGAAATGTTCAAGATTTTTGCATTTGCACATAGTTATATGATCTTAATAGTTCTGTTTATATGACAAACACTTGGAAACCTGCTGTTTACTTAGTATCTGTCTTTTCCTATAGTTCAGCAGTGTTGATAAATAGAAAATCCAAGTATTAATCTAAGTAATAATTCGCTTTAAACACATCTCTTTTTCATCTATAGCTGTTTCTTTAAAGGGGTACTGCTACCA
>NW_011099863.1:0-394 GCF_000146605.3 Meleagris gallopavo | reverse complement strand
GGCTCACTGCAGTCATGAAGTACAGGAATGCAAGGAGTGGGGCTGCAGCTGATGGATAATATATAGGAGATATGAGGGAACTTTCCAGAAGAAGCCCATTTGACTTGAGCAACTCAAAAGACATCTTGGGCAGCTCAAGAATTCCTATGGCCATGTGGCACAACACTGCTTTCCCACCCCCTGTGTCCAGTGGTGCATGCTGACAGCTACCCGAGATAAAGTGAATATAGGCCACCCAAATATGTGGGAAAGCGAGATCATAGTGAGGTCTCAGCTTCTCTGCACTCGTGTGCTCCTGTTACTGTTCTCATTCGGGCAAGGAAGATTGAGTTGTGAGACACAGTTAATTACAGAAGGCATGTGAGGCTGCGCCGCCGCTGATGGCAGCCAGGAG
>NW_011099862.1:2544-3018 GCF_000146605.3 Meleagris gallopavo | reverse complement strand
TGACTTTATAAATTACATCCATCCTCTCTCTTTCTCCCCCCGCCCAACAAGCATGACATAAACTACTGCAGTCCGGATGGATGTTTACGTGCTACCACCACCACAGCTTGCTCCAGATGATGAAGAGCAGCTGATCCGCCTCAACACAGGCTGAGTAACAATTTCACAGATGTCAAGTCTGCTGCTCTGGGCTTTATTTGTAGATCTTTCAGAATATGATGCAAAATTAACAGATCAATTTCCAGGTTTAATGCTCCACCTTGTTTATCTCATAACCTTCCAGAAGGAAAAAGCCAATCGGAGCTACTGAATTATCTCACCTTATCCTCATCTGGTGGCCATAAAAATCTGACCACAAATCAGAAATATGGGAAACTCCTGAGCTTGCACCCATTTCACAACAGTAGAACTAACCTCTACACAGTACAGGACAGGTGGAAGGCACAGACATCTCTCTTCATTTTGATGCATTTA
>NW_011099862.1:0-497 GCF_000146605.3 Meleagris gallopavo | reverse complement strand
TAATTATGGGTTAGTTCTGTTCATATAAAGAACACCTATGTTAAATACTTAGGATGTGATATCAAGTAAACCAAGCGAGATATCCACCCCTAGCAAAGAACCAACTTGATCCATCATTGTAATAAAGTCATATAGTGTTGAAGAACACCAGACTGTGTCATGGAGGTTATCTAGTAGAAATCCAGTAGTGAAAGGGAAGGGAGGCTTCACGCGCCACACAACAGAAAGAAGCTGCAGAGTGGAGACATCACTCATATCCCACTTGCCAGCTGCCCACTCACCTCTGACCAAACTGCCCAGCTCTGCCAGATCAAGGAGCCATGAAATGCATCTCCATTATTTTCTGCAGAGCTTTGAGCTTTGTCCACTGCCCGTGTCAGCCTCACCAGCACTGCCTGTTCTGCAAGCTTACATTGCTACCTCGGTAATGAACTTAAGTAAACGCACACATCACGTCAGCTTGGCACACAGAGAGCTCATACCTGCCTAGAAAATGC
>NW_011099861.1:0-388 GCF_000146605.3 Meleagris gallopavo | reverse complement strand
TCTCTATCAATTAGTACTGGAGTACTAGTGATTTTTTAGAGCATACCATAGACCACTCCAGTATTCAGCACCAAGGTCAGCTCAGACTACACGCAACCTATAGATGAATATGACCTAAATTCATTAAAAAGTCAAAATCTCCCTAAAAAATGAAGACCAATATTAACTTAGTAAAGCACTTCATGAAAACAAAAAGGTAGAAAGAAAAGATAGAAAAGATTTTTAAAAGAACACATAAATCTAAATTGTAGTTATCAACTACGTTCTTTACAGAACATTCTATGTGGAGTATAATGCAAATAGTTAAATGTGAGATAGTGTTTGTAACATTCTTTGCTCTTAGTAATGCATAATTCAGATGTGATGGAAGAAAAGCCAGAACTATGCA
>NW_011099860.1:0-494 GCF_000146605.3 Meleagris gallopavo | reverse complement strand
TTTAACTTCATCTCTACTAAGGCTTGCAATGAGTTCATCCCCCCCTTCAAAGCTGCAATGCTGACTTCAGTTTATTCAGCTACTAATTTTTTTTATTCAAACTCCCCCCTCTCACTCCACCACAGCACTTCTTCACTGACTTTAACTTTCTCTGGTTGGGCTATAAACAAATTATGTAAGTAACATGAAAAGTCAGTAAAGCAAAATCTTTTACATTCATTACTCAAAACTGATCTGTTTGTACATAATTGAACCATTCTGTTCTATACGAGGGAAATGTGCTTGGCTTTTCCTATGTGCAATTTCTTTCCCAATATTTATCCTTAAATGGATTAACTGTTTTTCTGTGCCCACAGTGAGTCTGTAAGGAAGGTAAATGCACAGCGAACCTAAACATATTTTCCCAGAAAAGAGAGTAATTCATCATTGCAAGAACTATAGCAAATCTAGGAGACATTAATAGTTTGCCAGCCAAGTGACCTACATATGGCAGG
>NW_011099859.1:0-460 GCF_000146605.3 Meleagris gallopavo | reverse complement strand
ACAGAGATATGGCACTGAGGGACGATGGTAAGTGGTACGGTGAGGTGGGTTGGTATTGGATTGGATGGTCTTGAAGGTCTTTTCCAACCTTCATGATTCTACGGCTTTGTGAGAACGCATGAAAGTGACCAAAGCAAGGAGTTGGAGAGGAGCAGCCAGGACAGGAGCTGCCTATTTCCACCTGGAGAAACAGAGACACATTTCTGTTTGCACACAAAATGGTTCCATCTGGGTTTGCAAGAGTGGGACTGGTTGCAACCCACTGCCTTTTGGCATGGCAGCATGCAGAAGGCAGCAGGGATGGAGGCACACGCATTTATTGACAAGGACACCAGACACACAGTACAAGAAAACCAAACAGAGCCACAACTGAAAACAAACTGCAAACCTTCATGTTGGTGTGGGGATGGCAGGAACCTCCCACCCTACTGGCTGAATGGAGCTGTGAACTGGGTGATGT
>NW_011099858.1:0-410 GCF_000146605.3 Meleagris gallopavo | reverse complement strand
ACCTGTGGTCATTCCTGTTGCTGCCCTCTGAGTTCTTGCCAGCTGGATCCTGTCTTTCTTGATGAACCCAAAACCAAATGCAGGACTCCAGCTGAAGCTTTACTAGTGGGGAAGGTGAGGTTTGTACAACTTTTCTATTTATGAATTCCAGCAAACACAATGTCCTTTTGGCCATTAGGACAATGTGGCCTTATGAGTACACAGGTGAATGCATGAGTGAAATGGGTGAGTGATGTTTTCTCATCTCTTCTTCAGCAATAGTGTGAGGCCAGAAGCTGGCAGCTTGCAGAAAGCTGGGCTCTATGCAGGAGTTGGCAGAGGTGCTCAGGGGCAACATCCTGTGGGACTGGAGTCTCTGTTGCCATAGCAACTGGATACAGTCTTTAATTATAGATGTGGTTCTGCCCTGT
>NW_011099857.1:0-436 GCF_000146605.3 Meleagris gallopavo | reverse complement strand
GTTCAAGAACCATGAAGATGTGGCACTGAGGGATGTGGTTAGTGGGCACGGTGAGGATGGTTTAATGGTTGAACACAGTCATCTTAAAAGTCTTTTCTAACCTCAGTGATGTGAGATGATCATTAAGAAAACAAGCGTTCTGGTTCAAGGTGTGCTTACAGGCTGCCTCACCTAACTCAGTACCTCAGCTCAAACTGAGGAGACAACAGTAACTGCTTCTTTGTTTTTTTTTGTTTTGTTTTTTTAAAACTTACTCTTCTACTAAAATATCAGTAACTGAGCAGAACTAGAGACAGAATGTTCTTTCAGGACTAAATTTAGAAATCTCAGAATCATGTTTGTTACAACATTACTAAATAATGATAAGTGGTTTGAATACATACATGTCAACAGCTAATTTTTTATTTCATCACTAATCTGGAAAACAATAAGAAAT
>NW_011099856.1:0-406 GCF_000146605.3 Meleagris gallopavo | reverse complement strand
GCCATCCATTTTCCAGGAAAGAATCACTGGCAACCAACAAATAAATTACACACAATAAACTTCTGCTGACTCAATAAATATATTAAAGAGTTTAGATAAAAACAAGACAAACAAACAAACAAACAAACAAACAAAAACACCAATATTTCTAGGGAGAGTTTCAATAAGAATAGTTTTTCATAAACTATTTATAATTTATATTATAAACTTGTTATAAGCTTCACATGAATTCAGAGCTATTTCTGAGACACAGAATGAAACAATATAAGTTCCAGGAGGAGAAATTATCATCTAGAAGTTTAAGAAAGTGAAACAATAGTGTTTTAAAGTTCTTAAATTAAAATTAAATATGGAAGTATTAAAAAAAAAAAAGCAAAGCATTAAGAAATTTATGCACAAAATGGAC
>NW_011099855.1:0-492 GCF_000146605.3 Meleagris gallopavo | reverse complement strand
TTGGACTCCTGACTTTGTATGCCCCATACAAATAGTTGTAAGCTCTTATTATAGTCTCCTTTATCTTCATCTTTGCTAGACTGAACTAGCCTGGCACTCTTAGCTTCTTGTAAGCGGTGTGCTCTAGGGCCCATTACCATCTTGGTAGCCCTGTCTCCTCGACCCTGCTCAGTGCCAAACATTCCCCTGAACTGAGAAGCCTGAAAGAGGAGCTGGACAGTAATTCTGGCACAGTGATAATTAAAGGGTTGTAACAGCTTCCCTCAGTATTTTGATAATTTCTGGCACTTATTATAACTCCCAGGTTCATTTCAGCTGAGTTGCCACTCAGCAAGCTACTTCCCAGCCTGTACTAATGCATGGGGTTTCCTGCCCTGAATCCTGAATTCTATATATTTTCATCCTGGATTTCATGAGATTTCTGTTGACCCAGAATCCAAGATGCTTAAAGTGACTCTGCAGTTCTTGTATCTGCCCCTTCCCCTAATTTAA
>NW_011099854.1:0-402 GCF_000146605.3 Meleagris gallopavo | reverse complement strand
AGTTGAGGCTATGGTCTCTGCATGTGTAGAACTTCTTCCTATATGCACAGGTTGGTGCTGGTCTGCTCAATTGCATGCACTGCTTACACGTGCACACTGTTTGCAGACTTTACAGTTGCTTTCTTGGACGCTCACTGAAAATCATAGGACAATTTCTCTAGGAGGTTAAGAACACCCAGAAACATCTATAAAGTCTAACTATTGACACTATTGGTGGTGTAATCTATGTTAGCGCTTTTTTTTCATGCATTACATCTGAAATTTCCCACTTAAAGAGTTACTCCACGTTCATGAGAATGTGGTTTTAGAAATTCATAGCCAAGAAAGTGAGGTGCTCACAGAAGAACTGCTAGATCTTCCTTTTACCTCACCGCTCCCCAGTTAATTGGGTTTCAAGTTCAG
>NW_011099853.1:0-314 GCF_000146605.3 Meleagris gallopavo | reverse complement strand
AGAAGGGTCCCAGATTTAAGAGTCCTCCCTTCAGAAGCAGGGAGCAGTGGCTGCATACGAGCCCGGCAGCAGCCCAGCTCATTGCTAACCCGCAATTACGTGTGTCTACGTTTTTGCCGTGTAACAGAAAATATATAATCCTGAACATGTAGTGGACTGCTTCTTCGTGATAGCAGCGACGAATTGGGAAACGGAAGCCAGTGGGGTGGGGGGTGATCTCCAAAGGTGCGACGTTGGCTCTTTTCGGGCTGCTCCTCTCCGCCGCGTTTTAATAAATCCTGGGTGACTGAAACTGACCTTGAGGTCAGGAGCCT
>NW_011099852.1:0-449 GCF_000146605.3 Meleagris gallopavo | reverse complement strand
AAATACCTCCCTCAGCCTTGATCTCACCTGCTGAAGACCCCCAGCTTGTCCCTGACCACCCACACTCTGACCTGCTCCATACTGCAGTGTCCCCTAGGCCTCTTCCTAAAAACATCAGATCTGACTATTTTTCCTTAATTATCTGGGCAGTGATCTCTCCCATAAACACTTAACATTTTTAATTCAGTATCGATTGACTTCACAACATATTCTCTGAGTTCCCTCACTAATTTCTGTAATTCACGCTTTTTTTTTTTAATCTCAGTCTGAGACTCCCCAATTACATTCTTGCCTAATTGCCTACTTTCCCTTTTTTTTTTGCTTTTTTTTTTGCTTCTTACTATTTCTTTCAAAAATTGTGCACAACTTTTCTACATCAATGAACTTCCTCTAAGTTCTTCTTTATGTTCTGCTGTTCATTCCATAATCACACAGAAATTTTGCCCAGG
>NW_011099851.1:0-308 GCF_000146605.3 Meleagris gallopavo | reverse complement strand
CACCACCAAAGACTGGCATTAGAATTTATTGTGACTTGTGACATGTTCATTAAAAACGTCTCTAACTACTAGCTTTGGAAGGTGAGACAAAACATTAAAGCAGTAAATTCTTAGAGGCAACAAATGCTAGTCACTGTTGGTTTGTGGGTTATGTTTTGTTATGTTTTTTTTTTTCCCCCTTTTTCTTTCTTTTCTAAGTTTTCCTACTCCTCCAAGTGTCATTTCTTACTCTGTTGTACATTTTGTCTTCACCTGTGTCATTCCACACTGGAAGACCTACCAGCATTTATTAGGTCATTAAACATCAT
>NW_011099850.1:0-311 GCF_000146605.3 Meleagris gallopavo | reverse complement strand
GGTCCCAAGGCAACCCTATGAGGTGATGGGCTGTAGCCCGGGGTAATGTCTCGAGCTGCTGCCTGCGTCAGGATGTGGCCTGGAGGGTGCAGAAGGCTCTGCCAATGGGACAGCCACACAACGAACACAAATTGGCCCCAATGAGCAAACAGGGACACAGAGCCCTCCATCCCACCAACGGCTCTTACACAAAACGCTGCTCTGATTTCTGTCAGCAGAAGAAACAAAGGAAAACTGGATGAAGGAGTGCTGGTGCAGTCTGACAGATGAATGCCTCTGCAAGAGAAAGGGGACATTTTTCACTAAGTGTG
>NW_011099849.1:0-429 GCF_000146605.3 Meleagris gallopavo | reverse complement strand
TTCAACTTACCTACATGTGTGCCTGTGAAGACATGTAATTTTTTTGTTATTAAGCAGACATGTTAGTTTTCTTATTTTATTCTAAAACTCAGGCTTGTGTTGATTTGTAAAATATTTCAGTAAGTTAGCACGTTCACTGCAGAAGAAATATTTAGAATACTCATGCAGTGTTGACCAGTCTTATCATTTTCAGAATCTTAAAAGCTCACAAAAGATATACAATAATTTGCAATATATCTTTAATTAGTTTTGCTACATGTATCTGGTTAGTGATTTACATAAACACGATCAAATATCCCATCAGTTTTATGTTTTAATATGTTTTTACCCTCCCTTTTTATGTTTTAATAAAATACATTAAAATACATTTTTTTGTTATTTATATTCATTAACTATATTATATATTTTATATGCGGCCTAAGACAATTC
>NW_011099848.1:0-386 GCF_000146605.3 Meleagris gallopavo | reverse complement strand
GACTTACTGTCCTTGGAAGTTTGTGTACTAGACCCAAGGAGTCCAGCTGCAGAAAATAGTGGGATCACAACTGAATTAATTTCTGTTCATTTCTTTAGAAAATCTTACGTGCAAGTGACTTATTGAGTATTTGTAAAGTTGTTTAAAGCTGAGTAACATGGTCACATGCTGAACTTCCACGTGATCACATATTCTTTATTATAGGTTGTCTCTTCCAGTGTAAATGGTGTGAATTGAGAGATGAGGGAAGGAAACCTAGAGAGTTTCTTCTCATGTTTGCTTATTTTAAGGACTATGACCAGGAAATTGCTATTGTGAATTATACAAGAGATGACAAGAACAGAGAATTATTTTATGGATGGAACAGTTGCAGGCTCCCTGTATTC
>NW_011099847.1:0-524 GCF_000146605.3 Meleagris gallopavo | reverse complement strand
AATGATTATGAACATCCACAAGTTTCTATAGCATCAGAGCTCTCCACAAAAACAAGTATCTCACTACTTTAACTGTACAGTAAGCCAGCTCATCCAAACACTGATTCTAAGGTCTTTTGATATTACTTTCATTCCTGGTCAGAGGAACACGTGATTAAGGAAGGCTCATTTGTTGGCCCACCAAGGGGGAGAGGATCAAAAGAGCACTGAACAAGTTCAGTGTCACGATGTAGACACACTGTAAAACCAAGTAAATTAATCACACTTCTTCATTATCCAGCTTAAAAACTTATCTAATACAGCTAACTAACAAAAAATAAGTAATACCAGTGGTTTATGGACAACATAAACTACAGAAAGTATCAATAACCTAGAGACATAATGGTACCTCAGCTTCAAAGCTGTTACACTTACCTGCAAAGGTGTCATTCCCAATTCATGCCCACTTCGTCCCTGTGCGATTTTGGACAAATCATTTACAAGGCGTTCAAATATGTTAGCAGCATTTAAATCACAGTCATAGT
>NW_011099846.1:0-450 GCF_000146605.3 Meleagris gallopavo | reverse complement strand
AATCACGTGCATCAATCTGATTTCTGTAGAGGCAGCTGTACCGCTTAGTCTGCACGGGTAAGAAGTCCAAAACACACAAGATAAATGGGAGCACAAGGCTGGCAAAGGAGCACCCTGAGAGCACTCCATGAAGATGGAATATATGTGATAAGCTCTGAAAGTATGAGGTACAGAGGGGCTATGCTAGGCCTGTGCAAAAGGAGTAACAGATTCAAGGGGCCTGCTGGTTTGTAGGTGGCTGTTTAGATCAATCTCTTGTTATTATTGGAAGAGCTATAATGTTCCTTTCTGAGAGGAAAAAACAGCGAAGTATTTAAGATGTTAAAGCTTTGTACAATGACTCAGTCTTGTATGCAAACAGCTTTCAGCTATCTGCTAAATCTGGATCTGGATAGGTATTGTTTGATGCCATAGAGCCAGTAGGACTGCCATAACCAGAGCACTCAAGAC
>NW_011099845.1:0-495 GCF_000146605.3 Meleagris gallopavo | reverse complement strand
ATCAGGTGATTAATATAAAGATATTGCTTACTAATAAAAATAAATATGGGTTTATGAAATTAAGTATTTACATAAAAACATATGTTTGATGGTATGCTTTAGGTGTGCCATCTGTCATGCTACCTTCTTAGCAAACACAAAGATGCTGCCAAAAAAAGTTTACTATCTGAAATGGATACAGAAATTATGGTGGTACTGTGGAAGTAAAGCTTGGACATGCTGAAGGAAAATCAGGTGGTGAGTACTGGAGAATGGCCACGTTTATTCCACCTTTATTCCTACTGCAAAGCTCAGCTACCTGCCCACATTTCTGTAATGAAGATTGACAGAGAATAACATGTATTTAAAGCTAGCTCAAGGATCAAACATAACATTTAAGTTTATTTTAAAAATTGGTGTAGCAGAAATGCTAAGTCACAGCTTGAACCAGCGATGAGGCACCTGGTGGGAAGGCAGGGCCAACCCAGGGGAGCTCAGCTGTATGCAATGCATCTG
>NW_011099844.1:0-702 GCF_000146605.3 Meleagris gallopavo | reverse complement strand
CAAGAAATATAAGGTATTCCCTTCATGAAGGCCAAATATATCCAAGTGGTCCTTCAAAACACTTCATCATCTGGTTCAGTTCCTTCACATTCCCCTTCTGCCAGAAGACAAAACCATTAAGACAAATTGCAGTTTTGCATGGAGTGTATCTATCAAGACCTTTTTGCCTCAGACTTGCATTTTTCAATAGTTTTCAGATGACATCAGATGAAGAGAGCAGAAATTCAAAAACAATAGCCTGCAAAACCCAAAAATTATACAATACATACCGTGGAGGATAAGTACCACCTCTCATTGTATAGTTGTAAGTGGATCTCATCCCTGTATAAGGATCAATAGGTTTATACATAGGTTTCTTTCCCAGCTTCATGCAAAGCGCATTCAACTCCACTGTGGGAGTTACACTGTCTAAATAAAAAGGAAATAAAGAGTTGTCCAGCTGTCACCAGAGACTGCAGTAATACAAGCTCTCCTCCTGTCTCCAAGCAGAGAAAAAGACGACTAGACTTTGCCATTTCATATTCAGAACTCAAAGAATATACATGTGTGATGCACATTACATTACAAGCCTAGATCAACTGTGCCAATTCTCTTATACACTTTTTTTCTTTTATTTGGTGAAGCTTTGTTAAGCTACAGATTGAGTTTTACAGCATAGCTAATATGTTGTGCAGAGCAGCAATTTCTTTTTCTAAAATATCT
>NW_011099843.1:0-318 GCF_000146605.3 Meleagris gallopavo | reverse complement strand
GAGATTTGTCTCTGCCAAATGCATTTCCTAACCTGTGTATTTTCAGTGTGCTTTTACAGCAAAGCCTGGGGAATTGCTTAAAGTTCATTTGTCCATCGCTGTTTGGGCGCTGGTTTTGGCAGAGACAGTGGGATGGGGCTGCCCAACCCAGCTCTGCTTCTGAGCAGTTCCACCACTGGTTCCCCTTCCCCAGTGCAACCCCACAAAGCCTGGGTGAAAAGCACTGCAGCTATATCTGCAATCAGCTCATAACCGTATGTGGGTGGAAGCTTAGATCTCTGGAAGAACCTGACCTAAAGTTTTTTTTTTCTTTAAACT
>NW_011099842.1:0-382 GCF_000146605.3 Meleagris gallopavo | reverse complement strand
ACAGCAAGTAATGCATCAGAACTGCCTCCTCCATACCAAGGCGGGCTGAAACATGGGCACCAGTGAGCCTACATGCAAGCTATACAATGGCCAAGAGGTATTTGTTCTGACAGGATCCACCAAACTGCCCCAAAAAAATGGATACATCAATCATCAGGAAGAAGAGCAAGCACAAAACACTGAATGAGTTTATTCTTTATTCCATTACGTCTGTGACGCTCATCAATTATTTTTTCCATTAATATATAAATACTGGGGCTGTATTAAAATGAAAGCAGGCAGAGTTCCATTTTTAGTTTGAATATTCACTGAAAGCAAATTTCAACTTTTGTACTCATTCATCAATAATGAGTGAAGTAACGTAGTTAGTTACACGTAATAT
>NW_011099840.1:0-502 GCF_000146605.3 Meleagris gallopavo | reverse complement strand
CAGATGTGCAACACACTGTCCCAGTTCTGTGTGGCTTTGTATGCTCCCTGAGGATGATATAAATAATGCGTGTGTTATGAGAGATGATGATAAGGACCAGTTTCTAGTAAGCTATTAAGTTTTGGCCACCAGCAATGCTTGGGTTCTGGCAGATAAGGTACTTCTCTGGGCCTTTTTTCAGTAAACTGTATGCATATCTTAGAATTAATGCAAAAATAGATGTTATGGTTTTGTTTTTGTTTTTTTTCTTCCCTCCAGTAAGCTGCTGCATAAGAGGGAAAATGAGAAGGTAGATGCCCAAGAAGAAAACTTTCTACCCAAATACCAGCGTGTGAAAGACCTTTGTCAGAGAGCTGAGTATCAAACAGCTTGTGAACAGCTTGGCCAGGTAGGACAAGTGGCTGAAAGTAAGGACCTGTAGATGGGCTGAACTTAGTATCTTCAGTGTGACATTGTCATTCACCTTGCTGCCAATGTCAGCTTATAAATCAAGTTGTTCATT
>NW_011099839.1:0-378 GCF_000146605.3 Meleagris gallopavo | reverse complement strand
CTGATGTGTGTTTGTGGGAGGTGAACATAGCCCTGCCTTTGCAACCACTTCAGTCTGGAGCCTGGCACTATATATTCCCCCTCCCTCTGGTTCAGAAGGTTTGTCTACAACTCTCTCCATCTCTGGAGATGTTCAAAACTTGGCTGGACAAGGCCCTGAGCAACCTCCTCTAATTTGGCTCAGCAGGTTGGACCAGAGACCCTCAAGTGTCCCACTCCACCTACATCATTCTGCAAGTGACACCACTGTGCTGAGCTCAACCTGCCATGGGAATAACACACCCCAAACAGAAATTTTCTCCAACCCTTGTCCCTTTCCCACCCTTGGGCTGCAAATGAACTAATCCTACTCCTTGACAAGTGGCTGGGGGAGAGGGAG
>NW_011099838.1:0-473 GCF_000146605.3 Meleagris gallopavo | reverse complement strand
AGAGCGCGCCGCAATGGTTGGAGGCAGCTTGTGCTGATCGCTGCAGAAGAGAGGCAGAATTCTGTGACTGTCATCTGCTTCTGTCTCCTTGGCTCCAACCAGATGGCCACCATGTCCCAAAGACCTGGGTACAGGTTTGTAAGAATAGCAGCCAAGGGTGGCAGCTCAGCCCCCCAAAACTGCCCACCAAGGGCAATGTAAAGATGCTGTTTTATTCTTTTGGTAGCAGAAGAAAAATCTAAAAATCCAAAACCAAAAACATTTTGACCCAATGCCCTAAGATCTCTTTGGAAAACCTTATTTAAGATATATCTGAAAAAATCTTCACCGCAACTGAAAGCATTTTCATTAAAGCACCTCTGCCCTTGCTTATCCAAGCAGAAGATGCACTGCCAAAGGCAGGGGCAGGGCAGAGGGAAGCAGCCCCAGCTGTGGCTGAACATCTGCGCATCTTCCCGAGTGCTTGGCTGAAG
>NW_011099837.1:0-395 GCF_000146605.3 Meleagris gallopavo | reverse complement strand
AGGGTCACCAGCTACCAGACCAGGCTGCCCAGAGCCACATCCAGCCTGGCCTTGAATGCCTCCAGGGATGGGGCACCCACAACCTCCTTGGGCAACCTGTTCCAGTGCTTCACCAACCTCTGTGTGAAAACATTTTGCTGCACGGAGGCCAATTTCAGTGCATTTCCAGCACGTAGTTGAGCAGCAGCTCGAAGCATATCAGCCCTTTAAAGGCAGCACAGAGTATCTGCATGGAATAATTATGGTCTTTGTGGATCCCGGTGGAGAGGAGGGCAAACAGTATAGACGGTCAGCTGCAAGGCATTCAGCAGACAGTCCCATTTCCATAGGACCAACAACAACTAATGGTCCCACAAGAAGCTGGAAAACCTGCTTGTATGTTCTGCAGGAGCAGG
>NW_011099836.1:0-333 GCF_000146605.3 Meleagris gallopavo | reverse complement strand
TGCTTGTGAGGTTAATTTCTCTAATTCCTCTTTTAGCCAAAATGTGAGAGAGGCTCTTTTCTTTTGCCTCTTTTTTTTTTGGTGTGTAAATAATTACAAATACGTCAAGGCACATTTTGCAAGGTGCAGCTGTGTGTGCAAGCGGCTTTCTCTATATCTAAGAGTAACTGGAAGTGGTGTGAGAAGTGACTAAGGGCAAAGCATATGCAAAGTGGCAGCCCTGAAGCCATGTTCTTTTCTTTGCTGGAACTTCAGATGCACTGTGTTGCTTGATTAAATCAAGTATTTAAATATTTACTGTCATGTTGCCTTGATATGGAAATAGCCTCACCT
>NW_011099835.1:0-359 GCF_000146605.3 Meleagris gallopavo | reverse complement strand
CAGTTGCCTGCTATTTTTACAATTTTGAGCTCTTTTTCCTTCCATTATTTTACCGTGCACCCTCCAAAGCAATCACAGCTGGACAGCAGCCACCACAAGCAGAGAGGCTCCTTCTCCCCACCCAGACAGCATCCCCCAGTGCCAGGAGTGATGAGCAGGCCTTTCTGATACCTTTATTTCCTTAGGAACCAACAAGTGGGATGCCACTCTAGAGGGATGTTTGTTGAAGATAGGAACTGTTTAAGCAAGAGCCATCCATTGCTGTTAAGAGTTTGCAGAAGTCTACAAGGACCACATGTGTTTTTTTTTTAATATACACACACACACACATCTTGACACTTAATGGCACAGACCATAAT
>NW_011099834.1:0-450 GCF_000146605.3 Meleagris gallopavo | reverse complement strand
TTAAAAGACAAGTGAGAAGAGTTTTTTATGAGTGAAGAGTAAACCACATGCTGAGTGGACCACAATTTGTCACTGCCAGTAAAGCCTTAGGAGTTGTTGTGCTTCACATGTATGCTTAGTAATAGAAGGTTGGATTGATGTTTTATGAAGAGTGGGCCTGGCTAGGGGCTCCTCTACCTGTTTGCTGAGAGGAAGGAGGGAACTGATAGAGCACCTGTAGTACTGGAAAAGTTTCTCAGTTCAGTTCAAAAGCCACTATTTACCTTTACAGAAAATGAAAACGGGCATTTCCTTTGTTAACTGACATGCTGTGCTGCTGAACTCTGAGAATGGAGAGAGAATTATGCCATTCTGTAATTACATTAGAATAAGATGGAAAACCACATTTGGAAAGCTGCTGCCTGGGGAAAAGCCAGAGGACACAGAGCACAGGGACATGGCTGCTGCACC
>NW_011099833.1:0-468 GCF_000146605.3 Meleagris gallopavo | reverse complement strand
GCTGGGGGCACTGAAGGAGTTCCACCTGCAGTCAGCACACACCTACTATGAGGTGTGCTTGTGCTCCTCGCTGTGATAGCAGCATGCAGGAATGAAACACTTTGGTACCTGTGAAATATAAGATAGCATCCACCGGATCAGAAGTGACAGCATCCCTTTCTGATGATGACCAGAAGAACAGATAGGTTGAAAAACCAGATTTTGCTCATTATCACACTCACAGATCAATTCAGAACCACGACTAAGGATTGCAGCCTTTTAATAAATGTTGTTTTTTCGTTTGTTTGTTTTCAGCTGTAACATATAGAGGAGTTAGAGAATGTATGCTCTTGAAATCACATGGAAAACAGACTTTTCCAGTCCTCTAAAGAAATCCTCTTCTTAAAGAATAACTGCAAAACACAACCAGGCTCTTTGCTAGGCAGCAAAGAATCACCTTCAAAACAAACATGGGCCAATGTTCAGAAG
>NW_011099832.1:0-472 GCF_000146605.3 Meleagris gallopavo | reverse complement strand
AAACTGATTATATAGAATTATAATGCTGACAAGGAAGAGAAAAGCAGAGATTTTCTTTGAAACTCTGTTTAGACAATTAAAAGGGGATAATTTCAAAGAAGAAACAAATTGTATCTCAGCTTCTCCCACCCTGTCTGAGTGCCAGCTTTCCTCCCAGCCCATATTGGCTGAGACAAACCGAGTTCTCATTCTTGCGGGACCTTCAGAAAGCTAGGATAACCAGCTCTCATCCTAACTGGTTGAAGATAAACCAAAAAAAATCCACGATTCCTTCAATTTGTGGCAGGAAGGTTCAGAGGAGCCTTGCTTCCTGTGGAGAAACACCACCCGGGGACCAGTTGTCCCGAAGAGGAAGGGTCAGATGTTACCCAAGAGAGCCAATGCTCCGTCTCTCCCAACAGAAGAACGGAAAGGCTTTAAATATAGAAACAGGAAAGCCTATCTGGATTACTGTAAGGATGCAGGGTCAAAA
>NW_011099831.1:0-367 GCF_000146605.3 Meleagris gallopavo | reverse complement strand
CCCAAGATATTTAATCCAGTTTTGATCAAGTTTACTATCATGTTGCACCCTCTGCAGCATCTTTTTGCTTTGAACAATGTTTTGTAGTTTCTTTTCTTAACTAGATCTATGTCTCCTGCACTGCATGTATTCTTGTCAGCAAACATAGCCTCTATATCAACACTGAGTAGTAGCCATGGCTGTGTATTTAGTTCCTATGTGTGTAAATGACATGAGGACACTCTGTCTACATTTGGTAGTCTGTTGTGTTTAAATTGGAAACTCTGACCAGTTTTGCGTACAACTCCACAATAAAGCCAGCTAGGCAGCAGCCTTTGTGTGCTGGCAATGTTCAGACCAACACAATAACTGTGCTAAAAACACAGTG
>NW_011099830.1:0-507 GCF_000146605.3 Meleagris gallopavo | reverse complement strand
AATGGTTCTACTGAGAAAAGCAGCCATGACCAGAGGCACTTTCAGCAGACAGCACCGCTTGAGCAGACCTGGCTGTTTCTAGGTTCATTTCCTTGAAAGGGCTGATGGCAGCGTAGGCAACAATGTGAACAATATGACAATAATCAGTGTGGGGGAGTTTAAAAAGGAAAGAAATTGGGGAAAGGGACAAAAAACCCACATGGGCAGGAGAGAACTGCCAGGAGGGGCACAAGCACAGCAGGTGTGCTCGTGTTGGAGCATCAGTTTTTCTTAAGAAAGGCGTGTAAGAGAATTATAGGAATGAAATATTGAACCAAAATTTTAAATGTGCTAAGAATAAACCACTCTCACACTGTCTCTATTTTCATGAAGTATTTTTCAGTTTTCAAACTCTGGAATACGAGAGGAGAAATGGGACATCCCCATATCCCACTCCTTGTGTGCACTTCCAGTCCAGTGCAAAGGTTCCAGTTATTAAAAACACAACACCACACTGAACAAGAACAG
>NW_011099829.1:0-460 GCF_000146605.3 Meleagris gallopavo | reverse complement strand
AGCTGGTAAGAGATGGGGCGACTTGCCCAAGGTCGCAGAGAATTCTCTCTGGATTTTCAATACAGCATCTGCTCCAGCACAAGCCATCTTTGAAGAGTTTATTTCACTTCTCCTGTGGCTGCTTTTATATGATGACTTTCCCTTTTTCCTACAATTACAAGCACTCAGCCCAAACACCTGATTTAGAGGAAAGCTGGTGTGCTTTTCCTCGAACCAACTCTGTCTGCACACTGCAGATCTGGGCCTTTCTGTCTTCCTCATTCTTTCTGCAGACTTGTGTTGGGAAATGCTGAGGGGATGTTCCCATAGCTCTGAGATGCACTGCCCAGTTCTGATTTCAGTTCCAGCTGTGATGTGTGGCTGCAAGATCAGCTGCATGCATTGACGCACACATTCTCTCCTTTCTTGCTCTGTGTTCACACTCTCACATCTCACTGGAAGAGAAGTGGAGGCTCCTCCT
>NW_011099828.1:0-310 GCF_000146605.3 Meleagris gallopavo | reverse complement strand
GCTGAAGGCACCGCTGCTGCACTCCGGCCACCAGACTGAAGTAGTGGCTGCACTGCCCCGAAGGCACCACGTGTTGGGTACGTAGCACCATTTCCTTATTGGTGTTGGTAAGAAAAAAAAGGTGTCGTATGGCGGCTGCAGACCGCTGCGGCTCTGTGGATCCCTTCTAAAGAGACAGCAAGAGTTACCCAGCATGAGCAAGGCTTCTGGCACCGGCACAACGATTACAGTGGTTCTGCAGGTGACAGCAGTTCTGCAATCAGCCCGCAGGGAGCAGCAGAGCGGTACCGGGCTGCTTTCCTCCCGGAGC
>NW_011099827.1:0-357 GCF_000146605.3 Meleagris gallopavo | reverse complement strand
AGCCTGTGTTCTCCATGGGCAGTATGGGAGCTGGCCCTGCAACACAGAGACTCAGAGGCAGCTGGAGATGGCATGCACTCGCTTTATTGCTGGTGATGGCTAGAAGGGGACAGGTCAGCTCAGGACTGTCAATGCCCTGTGTCCCCACATGAAGGAAGGCACCTTCCTGCCATAGAGCTGCTGTTCTCCCATCATGCAGTATCTGGAAGGGAAATGTGCTTTTAGGAAGGTCTGACTGATGGGGATGAAGAGCAGTGGCCAAGGTTGTGGACAAGTGCTGCTGGTTTGGCATGGCCAGGTCTGGTGAGAGATCCCTTCTGCTCCTCATCCCTTTGGGTGCCACAATTGGGTGCCATT
>NW_011099826.1:0-437 GCF_000146605.3 Meleagris gallopavo | reverse complement strand
CCACCATTTCTGCTTCTTTAACTGCAGGGAAACAGCTGCAACTTGGCATAGGTCAGAATACAGGTCCCTTAACTTTTTGTAAGTGGTTATCCATTAGATTAGGATGAAAACACTGACATCTTAGATTTACTTGTTACGGAACAGAAAGACAAACATGCTTTTTTTGTTGGTTTTTACACAGCACTTTCTTAAGGAAACAATAAAAAGCAGATGTTATCCTTTCATACAGCAGCAGATATACCTGAGGCTCATGGCAGTACACTTCTATGTGTCAGGCTAAATGTATCCATTCGCAGCTTAACACAAACAAACAAAAAAGCACCCACTGAAACCAGCCAACACTCTGTTTATTAATTTACTGACTTATCAAGTCAGTTGAGCTGGCTTAAGAGGCACAAATACAAGCAAGTGGTATGCAAGTTACAGCATCAGGCTCT
>NW_011099825.1:0-441 GCF_000146605.3 Meleagris gallopavo | reverse complement strand
TGCCTCCCTTTGCCCAGCACTTCTGTGCCGTGCTTCTTTTTCAGCAAATCTTTGGATTGTGGAAGAAACCCTACGTGAGAATTGAACTTTCTGTTTTCTTGCCAGGACACGGGTTTTCCTACACAGAACACTTCAGCAGATGTTCATGCAGCCAGGCTTAGGAAGGGCCTGTGGGGATGGAGAGGATCAACTCAGGTGTAGGATTTGCTCTCTGGAGCTGTCAGCTCTGCTGGGCACACCGAGGGCAGCCAAAAACAGGCATCACAGATACCCCCTCCCTCTGTGCCTGTGGTAGTTACAGGAATGCATGATGCTTGAGCTCAGACCTGGGGGGCCTGCAGATTTCCCAGGGTTCCATCCCCACCCTGAAGCAATGGCTGTGTTCCCATAGTGCATGACACAGCCGTGCGGACACCTCCCGCCCTTCCCTGTTTACAACAC
>NW_011099824.1:0-307 GCF_000146605.3 Meleagris gallopavo | reverse complement strand
GCCAGATCCAAGCCTTACTTCCTGAAAGCAGACTCAGCTGAAGGAACTCCATGAATACTGTCCCTGGGCAAATCTTTCCCCTTCAAAGAAGCCTTTTATTTTCCCAAGTTGTTTCATCTACCAGGTATCTCTGTGGCTGTGGTTTTTCCAGGGTAAATTATTTCACCTTTACGATGTATCTGGAGGTTAGGTCAGAGGTATGCAGTGATGTGACCGGACTTCACATGGAAATTTAAGTTTAATGGGTTTTCATTAATGCAACAATAAGTAGCATCTGAGCAATTAATTCCTTATTTAACACCAATGT
>NW_011099823.1:0-451 GCF_000146605.3 Meleagris gallopavo | reverse complement strand
GATGCGGTCTGCAGCTCAGGGCCGCGGGGATTGCACGGGGCAGCAGCAATCTGTGCTGCACGGAGCTGCCGGCGCTCCCCGAAGTCCTGCCCAAACGCTCCTCTCCCGTTTGGCAACACGGGAAGGGAAGAGCACTGATCCCCCCACGACATCTTTTCGCATCCCACAGGCTGCAAATCCCCGGTTTGATCTTGTTCGGCGTGGAACATCTGACACGCCTGTGATGGGGAGGCTTTAACCGCTCTTATTCCTCCTTGTGATACCCATGACTATAGGATTGGATAAAAGGGATGAACAGATGGATGGAGCGCGCGCACGCACTGCAAAGCCTTTATCTTTCGCTTAGGTGTTGGTTTTAGCGATGCACGGTATTTTTAAATAGCCCCTTCTCTTTTTTTCCCTTTCCCCTTCACAAGTTTTCCTCCGCGTTCCTCCCCTCGGCACTCTCTTC
>NW_011099822.1:0-453 GCF_000146605.3 Meleagris gallopavo | reverse complement strand
TTTTCCTTTTATCTTTCTCCTTCACCTGTTTTTAAGGGTTTTGTTGTTTATTTGTTGAAATTCAGGATATGCTTGGGTTCATGCTTCTCTGCTGTCATGACAGCAAATATCTATCTGGAAAGGAAACTATGATTCAGTCATTTAATGACTCCTTAAGGCAGACCCTTAGAAAGTTACCAGTTATTGCCAGAATGAAGAACCAGTGGTCTGTAGTAGCAAATATGTATTTCCACACTTCCTAGCTGGTATGACAGATCTCACACAGTTTCTTCATTTCCTTTTCAAGAAATGCAATGTGCTTTGTGGTATACGAGTCATCAAGCAGGTGGATCAGAAGAAGTCCTCCACAATACTCAACAGACTTTGAAGGATCACTTCATGTGTCCTTATCTTTTCTATTGGTTTCTGTACAATCAATGAATATACAGACAGTATAGTATATCCAGGAGCTTG
>NW_011099821.1:0-498 GCF_000146605.3 Meleagris gallopavo | reverse complement strand
AATCATCCAGCTTCCCCAAGTAGCTGTTGATGAGTGTGGGGCTTTAAAGCCTCACAGCCTCTCTCCTCAAGTGATGCAGAAAACCTCTTTTCCTTGTATGTTTTCAGGACATAAAGCACAATTGAGATGGCAGAATTATTTTGCAGTGAAATTAGTGGTTTTCCCCAGTGACTGTGGTGCTCTAGCACAAACGTGCATACTGCAATTTTTGAGGATTTTCTTATATCTGTTGCATATCATGTAGCTAATGTTATGTGGCAATGTGGTCTCTGGGATGGCTGTAATGTTTTGCTCCCCACATCTGGTTTTCCTCTGTTCGTTGTCCTGAGATTTGTTACACTGCTGCATGCCACATTACAGAGTGAGCTCTGAACCTCGAGTATCCTTGCCGGCCTTCATTCCCCCAGGCTAGCTTATGCTATATTGTTTCTTTAATCACTGTGGTTATCCTTGCAGGATTCATATTTAAAATGAAATTAATTTTAAAATTAATTTAAA
>NW_011099820.1:0-454 GCF_000146605.3 Meleagris gallopavo | reverse complement strand
ATCCTAACAGGCTATGTCACCCTGTCTCCTCGCAACAACCCCAAAACACAGCTGCCCAGCCATGCTGCACAGCCAAATTTTGTGGCTCATACATGCCACTGTGCTCATACATGGCAAATACCAAGCTGCCCATGGAACCTCCTGAACCTGCCATACAGCTTCACTGTAGCTTACAGGGTACAGGTCTGGCATACAGTGGGATTCTTTCCCAGATAAATCACAGCTCTGATTCTTCTGGTTACTTTGCAATTCCCAAGACTCTGCTGCTTTTTGTTTCCCAAGACTCTGCTGCTTTTTGTACCAGGATCTGTGCTTTCTCCCATCCTCAGACTTTCTCTAAAACACGGTGTTGGGAACCACTGCCAATCAAAGCAGAATGTCCACTTTGCTCTATGCACAAGCTGCTCATTTCTGACAAGGAACATCACTGCTCTGAGTCTCAGATGTTCCTCAA
>NW_011099819.1:0-561 GCF_000146605.3 Meleagris gallopavo | reverse complement strand
TTTAAAGTACTCTACTTTCGAAGATCCTTACTACTTAAATTTCTTAGTCAGGTGAACTGACAATCAGAAAATTTGCCCAGGCAATTACAGCAAACCAATCAAAACCTACAAACAATTTTAGAACGCCTGTCTCCAAATTGCTTACACAGTTTTCTGTTACCTGCCTCTTTCTGCTTCAGAGGTTACCCCCAACAAGCCTTCTTTCAATAGCTGATCTACAAGAACTGAGCAAAACATCTGATTTTCAGTGGCCTAAGAAAAAAACATGATACTAAAAATACAGAACCTTCACTATTGAAAAACACATTTTGAACCACTACTACTAATTCACAGGTAGACAGAAATGGATAATTCATATCCAAAGATCAAGACATTTGTTCTAACTGCTCCTAGAGCAGTATGTAGTAGTTTCCTAAGAGAGAAGTATTATCAAGACCTAGTTTTGTAAAATCAAAGCCTTGCACAATGGTGGCTTTAATAATATTTAAAATGTTTTCTCATTTATCCAGAACTTATTTCATTAGCATTTATTGATAATAAAAACTTGGTTGCAAATGCTAC
>NW_011099818.1:0-362 GCF_000146605.3 Meleagris gallopavo | reverse complement strand
CTACTTCTTGCAGTGCTGGAGAAGAAGATGACAGCACGACAAGGTCGGGATGAACTCATTAAGAAAGGCCTTCTGGAAATGATGGAACAGGGTAAGTAAAAATTCTTCATCTATTTTGATCAAAATCTTTTTTCCGTACAATAGGAAACAAGCCAAAGAAGAAAGCTAACAATCAAGCGTATAAAAAGAAAACCTTAAGTACAAGCAGAAAAAAAATCAGTATTAGGCTGTTAGGTTTTGTATTATTTTATTTTTTAATTCCTCCCTGTTCCAAGCAGCCCATACAGTTTAATTTTTTGATGTTTTTTCCACCTTGAATGTAATTCCAGCTTGCCTGGATTTATACATGTTGTGAGTCTGAG
>NW_011099817.1:0-491 GCF_000146605.3 Meleagris gallopavo | reverse complement strand
TATCCAGACAGACTATCCTGTTCAGTCTGCAGGCCCACAAACTGACAGCCTTTCATACTCACAAGCTGATGACAATTCTTGACTTAAAAAACCAAAACCATACTCTATATTAAGTGTATTTAAAAGAGGCTTCCTCAGTCATAGATTTAGAGAGAAGCTTCTTAACACTGTAAGACATCTTCAATGCTTTTTAGACACTAAGATCAAAGTAAGTCTATCAAAGCTTGGAGAAAAAGACACTACAATTCAGTAGGCCATATATCCATGCCTGGCACTCACTTCCAGCATGAAAAAAAAATGATTGATGGCACATGACTTAGGCTTTCTATAGTTTTCAATTTGAGATCACAGTAAGGCAGAAATTCATACAACAACTCTACAAAGCCCACAAGATAACAATTTGCTGCAGAAAATTGGTTTTGAATCTAGTACTGAAATACACAGAAAATATATTCTCAATGTTGTAAAGCAGGATATCATCATAATTAGAT
>NW_011099816.1:0-1635 GCF_000146605.3 Meleagris gallopavo | reverse complement strand
TTCCCCCCATACAAATATTGAAAACAGCAGTCCTTGCTCTGGTTATGTTTGGTAAAATCAGCACATTCACACTGGTGTGAAATTTCTAGGCCTTAGTGCTACTGCCTTTTCAGTCATTTCTCAAAAATTGCATCTCTGTATGTTGTGTGTTTTAAGTAGAAACACCACTCACAGAGAAGTGTGTCTCTTCCTTGGTATAGATGTCTGAAGTGATTCAGGATGTGATGTTGTGTTGGAGTAGGTGAAGTGAGATGCAATGAGTGCATCCAGAGGACAGTTAGGATTGTCCCAGCTTTGCTTGAAGGCACACACAATATTTTGTCCAAGATTGAAGCTTTTAGAAGCAGTTTTATGAACATAACGTGAAGGCTAACTTATGTAGATCACATGGTATAATTTAGCAGTGTTGGATTAGGACTGATACAAAGTACAGAGGAAGGAAAATGGTTTTGCCTACTCAGGCAGTTTGATTCTTTTTAAGTTCATGGAAAGATGATCAAAAAGAACGTGAGGAGGAGGACGGTAATGCTGCCTGGCTCCAGGCATGTTGAGATCATCAAATTACTCTCTGAATTGCTGGATAACTTCTATGTTTCTAAACATTGCTGCTGTCATCACTGATAATGTGACTATCCCTGCTGTCAGTGCTTGCTGACAAGCCTTGGTATTTTACTTCTTTGAGAACTTCTTTTTACAGATACCATAATTTACTACCTACCACTCAGCACTGTTCACTTGGCAGGATGATTGGCTGACTCTGAAAGGCAATGTGAAGTTTGTGTGCATCACCTGCACTCACCTTGCTGTCCAGTTGCACAAAATAAATCTTTGAAGTTCGCAGAAACGAGGACAGACGTGGTTTGGAGCACTGAAATAAAGGACTGATGGTTAAACTTGTGTTTGTAACTGGCATATGCACCCACCCTTACTGCTCCTGAATTGCTGTTTGGAAAGATAACTGTTAGAGGAGAAAATTAGTTAGAAAATTAGCAGAAAGGTGTAATTTCTTTCAGTTTTATTCAATTACTGCTGTGAAAGAGTCATTGTAGGCTTTAACAGATCTTTTAATTTCCTCATTGATGCAATGGTTTCAGACATTTGTACATTTGACTTCTGAAATACTGGGATTTGCTCAGTGCCCAGAGTGTACTAATGTGCCAGTGACTTAATTGTTCGTTTTGTTGTAGGTGGAAGATGAACCGAACAAAATATTTGAATCAGACAGGATAGCCATTAAAGCCAACATAGTGCCCTTGATGCTGAGCAGCCCGGAACAAATTCAAAAGCAGGTAATGAGGCAATTTCTGGTTGTGTCCATGAGACTTTTAGAATGATGTAATGTGTCTGGAGGCTCTGGTTAATGTCAGAGCTGAGTTAGCCTTCCAGTGATGTCACCCCTATGCAAATAATTTGGAGTAAATTGTTTAGGTTACTTCTGCCTACTTTAAAAATTTTTTTTAAAACATATTGTCAAATTCCAGCATTAGACAGTTAAATATAATGAGACTGCATGCACACGTTGGTTTTGAAGGGAGCTTTGTTGTGATGAAAAACAGGAGTTAGTTAACCCAATGATTTTTGAATCTGACAAGAATAATAAGCATTCTTAGATAATTGTAACATTTGGCATGGCTG
>NW_011099815.1:0-545 GCF_000146605.3 Meleagris gallopavo | reverse complement strand
TAGTTCCAGTTTTAGGGATTGGAATGGTATCTCTCTGTTCTTGAAGTGATAAATGACAGTTTTGCTCTCGATTCTTGCTACATCTCTTGGGTTAGTGAGAGCCAACCAGCTGCATTTCAGTGTAAAATCAAGGAAAATCAATATTAATTATTAAAAAAAAATGATCAATATGACACTTCACCCACTTTTTTTCACCCTTCTGCTAGGAACTCTTTAGCAAAATGGGTACAATGTTTTATAAGACTAAAACTGAAGTGGTAGCGCCAATATAACTGAGACAAATTTCAAAAATTAGTCAGATATATTCTGATACAAATTGCTTTTTTGCTTTTAAGACAGAGGCATCACAACAGAAACACTGAGTATAAGCGTGTCATAAACAGTGACGGAGTTTACTAAACAGAATTCTTTTTTCCCCTCTAAAAATTTTTGCCATTTATTTACAAAGGCAAGGATTGCTTTACGTTTTCACCTCTGTGCATAGAAATTTTCCACGAGTATAAAAATGTTCTAGCTGGGCTGTCATAACCATCATCACTACAGCT
>NW_011099814.1:0-334 GCF_000146605.3 Meleagris gallopavo | reverse complement strand
AGTCTGCAGATTAGAATTTGTAGCTCAGAAATAATCAGCTGCAGTTGATCTCTCACAAAACTAAAAGCCCATTCAAAGAATCAGTGCCTTGGACTTCTGAATAATCATCATTTAATAACTGAAATTACCATTCAGTAGAGAGCTATCTATCAACAGGTCAATTTACGTACAAAGTAAACAATTCTTCTATTGTACCTGAACTCAAGAATCTAGGGTGTTTCAGAAGCAGTAAGCCTTCGGATTCGCATGGGATTTTTGTGACTTCTAATGAAAACATTGATTTAGAATCCTCAGATTTTGCCTACTTTCTGGAAATAATTCAGTTCTGATCAGT
>NW_011099813.1:0-444 GCF_000146605.3 Meleagris gallopavo | reverse complement strand
GGGTCCCCGTGGTGTCAGCAGGGCACCCCAAGGAGTGGGGCCTTGGGTGAGCCCAGGGCTGTGGGCAGAGCCTGGTGGTTTCCCAGGTTTGAAATGGGGATGTGTGGCTGTGGGTTTTTGTATTCCCGAGTGGCAGAGCTCCCAGAACCCAACCTCCGTGCACTTGGCTGTTGATGACACATGGAGACACGAGCTGAGCGTTTCAGATAGAGGGGCAGATTGCAGATTAACTTCACGCGTGCTTAAGAAACACCACCGGTTATCTTTTAGCAAAAGCACAGAAAATATTGCCAAGCAGTAAGAGAGCTATTTCCCAAGCACAGCCTAGCATGCTAACTGCATTGTAAGTTGCAGCAAGATGTGCAATATTTCCTGTGCGGATGATGCTGCAGGTGCAACGAGAGAGAAATCCCACATTTCTCTGGGTGTGAGCCTACCCTCAAT
>NW_011099812.1:0-373 GCF_000146605.3 Meleagris gallopavo | reverse complement strand
AAGTAAGAAACAAAACTAAATTACTCAGTGTGAAGATGTATGCAGTAACAACAACAGAATGATGCCACAAAAAGCCTAGCCCATATTTTTATTTCCTTTCTATAACACACAACCTGCAGATGTGAAGGCTAATAATGTTTTGGGTCACAGGTGATTAAACCATGTCAAAGTTCTCTTGGACCCTAAACTAGTTCAGGAAACTTGAGATGGTTGGTGCTTGACTAATGAAGAGTCTCCACTGAGATATTTTCTTTGTTGTGAAGTTTGAGATCAGCCCTTTCTCCAACGATGATCTTTGGAAGGTGGCAAAGCCCACCCCAGCCCTCAGCACTGCCCCCAAAGTCAGGTGTGCTGTACTCCCGAAGAGTGGCAG
>NW_011099811.1:0-484 GCF_000146605.3 Meleagris gallopavo | reverse complement strand
GATGGGGAATTTCCACGGCAGAAGTGCCAACACAACGCACCTGCCTGCTGTGTTTGTACGTGTCTGTCCTGCCGTGTGAAATATTACCATTTATTTTATACTGCTGAAACATAACAGAGATGTGACTCAGAATCACTGATGGCCCTGAAATAAGAACCTGTATGTCGGGAGGGATCAAAACGTGAAGTTCTGATTTCAGTGTTCTGACATTTTGCAGGTTTTGGGGAGCCCTGCTTTTTTGCACAGCAGCAATGCCATTTGCCACCAAGAAGCAGATCTAGCTCCCAATGGAGAGCAGCATCCCCAGTGTACCCTGAAGTACATTTACCCATCCTGACCTGAGGTTTAAATCAAGAAGGTAAATGCTGCTTGCCATCCAAGTCACCTTGAGAACAGATGCTGCTCACCTTGTGTGCCCAAGTGCTGCTGTTTGCAGGGCCATGCTGGAACTGGCAGGGTGCAGCCCCACAGACTGGCACCGGGT
>NW_011099810.1:0-380 GCF_000146605.3 Meleagris gallopavo | reverse complement strand
AAAAATAACGGTCTAAATTCCTGTATTTAACTAAACTTTATATCTTTGTGGCATAACAGCAATTTTCGGGTTCTTGTTTACTCTGAACTGTGAGCAGAGTTGTGCCAGTTCACATGAATGCATTTTGCTGATCCAGAAGCTTAAATTGTCAGCTTTCTGGAGTTAAACTATCTCGCTATCTATCTCACAAATGATTATACACTCATAAGTTTGCATGATGTTCTGATGTGAAGTCCAGCAAAGTGTGAGAGGAAAGACCTTTCTTGACCTAACTGATGTCTACCCAGGCCTTGTATGTCTTGATTAGTCTTATAAGGAGAATCTTCCAGTATTTCTCATGGACCAAATTCTCCACACCCATTTAAGCCAGATGTGGCTCT
>NW_011099809.1:0-305 GCF_000146605.3 Meleagris gallopavo | reverse complement strand
ACTTCTGGAGAATCCATACGAACTCTTCCTGTGTTATTTGGAATAATTAATCAAAACATAGGTATCATGAGAACCTGTGGTTTCCTTATATTAAAAAAACCTTCGTGTTTGTCAAGGGAATTTGTACAGGAATATTCTATAGAATACAGAAACTTTAGGTAGCAGAAAGTATTTAATCATGGCAATGGTTATTTCAGGTGATTTTTTTCTTTGTGGCAAAACAAATATATACTGTATTATTTGCAGAGCAGTATATCTAATGTCAGCACGCATTTCTGTTTATTGTCTCATTTTATCATGCTGAA
>NW_011099808.1:0-442 GCF_000146605.3 Meleagris gallopavo | reverse complement strand
TATTTAGCATCCAGTGCTGTCCTGCAATCAGTGTCCATTGAAGTCGATGAAATAGCACCTATGTTGTGTGTTTTAAAATGTGCCTTTGGAAATCTGGCCTTTAAGCAGTGCAGAGGGCTTGTGGGCTCAACAAGTAACGTGTGGGAGTGGTGAGGTGCTGGAACAGCTGCCCAGGGAGGCTGTGGATGCTCCGTCCATCCCTGGAGGTGTTCAAGGCCAGGTTGGATGGTGCCCTGGGCAGCCTGGGCTGCTATGAAATGTGGAGGTTGGTGGCCCTGCGTGTGGCAGGGGGTTGGAGATCCGTGATCCTTGAGGTCCCTTCCAACCCTGGCCATTCTGTGATTCTGTGCTTGAGAAGCAGAAGTGTGACTCCATTGCTGGTGGTGTGCTGCAGTGACAGCGCCTTCCAGCACGGGGTTCGGTTGGTTCCTCAGTTCGTGCA
>NW_011099807.1:0-435 GCF_000146605.3 Meleagris gallopavo | reverse complement strand
CAGGAACACAGTGAGAGTCACAAATGAGAGAATCCAGACTGAACTGTTCAAGTAATGGTTAAATGTGTTCCACAGAATCAAATGAACACATCCCAGCTCCAAATGAACTCTACCACTTCTTTGTCACCTAATGAGTTTGGGGCTGTTTTCAGTCACTCTAGCAAGAAGAGATGATTCTCCAAAATTTTGTGCTAAAGGTAGCAACTACAAGACTGAGTTCTGACAATGAAAGATGTGTTGTAATACCACCTAATACCACTTTAACAGGAGACATAATCCCAATAAATGAAAGCGGCAGGAATTCACAACACAAGTAACAGACTGCAAGCTAAAGTTGATTATCAGATAAATCACTTCCATCACAATGGGACTTTAAACACAGAAATCTCCTTGAGAAGCTAAATGAAGAGTTGCCAAGTGAAGGATTGGGTGCAT
>NW_011099806.1:0-476 GCF_000146605.3 Meleagris gallopavo | reverse complement strand
TTGCTGCTCCTGGCTTGTCTGTCATGGTTATGTTTTGATGGGATTTCTGTCTTTCCTATTTACATCTGCTGTGTTCTTTCTGAGTTCTTCAGTCCATGTGCTCAGATGGTATCAAAGTCTCCATCAAAGAATAAAAGACCCCATCCTGTGGCACTTGCTCCTGACAAGATTGCAGGAACAGGATCACATTTGAATCTTCCTCCTCATCATGGAAAGCAAATATTGGTGCAGTATGGTCATATCTCATTTTTCAAGCAGAACAGAGCTGAACAGCTTATGGGGGAAAGAACGAACTTGAGCATGTTCTACTGAACGCTGGTCACGTGCATCTTCAGGAACACAGTGAGAGTCACAAATGAGAGAATCCAGACTGAACTGTTCAAGTAATGGTTAAATGTGTTCCACAGAATCAAATGAACACATCCCAGCTCCAAATGAACTCTACCACTTCTTTGTCACCTAATGAGGTTGGGGCT
>NC_015032.2:13703390-13725709 GCF_000146605.3 Meleagris gallopavo | reverse complement strand
GCCGGCGGCGCGCAGGTGTTACGTCACGGCGCTGCGGTGCGCAGGCGCGGCCGCGTGGCGGTGGCGCGTGGGCTGGGCGGACGCGCGCATGCGCAGACGAAGTCGGGAAGCACGCGCGCCTCCGGGCCCGGCCCCGCGAGCCTTCGGGTTACGGCAAAACGATGTAAAAACGTGACGCGGCTCCGCGCCCTCCCGCCGGGGCAGATCGCACGCGCTGAGCCATACGGCGGCAACGGGCTACGCTCACCCGGCTTCAAACGCAGCTCCGTAGCCTCCTGCCCCCTAACCAACCTCACTCGGAGGAAGGACAGGTCGGGGCTCGGGGTCGCTCACGCCGCCGGGCGAACTGCCGCGCGTTGTGTGGTCGTAGCCGGTGCTTAAAGACACGGCACAGCCGACAGGACAAGGCCACGTTGCTCCCAGGCCCCGCTCCTCCCGCCCGAAGGAAAGGAAGCGCTGAGAACTCCCCGAAGAAATGAGCGATGGCCAGAGGCAGCGGCTGCTGCAGTGGGTCAGGGTGGGAGACGTGTGTGTGACACCACCCCTGAGCCCCCTACACAGGGAACTTAAATCTAACCTCGATAAATAAAACCAAATGTTTATTTACACCAAAGAATTCCAACACTGGATCTTTCACATATGAAGGACAAAGTATATATACACAGCAAGGGGTAGCAGGGCTGTAACAGGGGTGCTTTTTTTTTTTTCTTTGTTGTCAATGATAATATTTGTCCACAATTACTGATCTACCATTTCAGTTTAAGTTAAGTCTGCTCGCTCCTTCCTCTCAGTGCATATTTACAAGACTGTGAGGTAACTGGTATTCTCACCACATGGCACGTGAGGGAGGGGATGGTGGGTGAAGATGTGGTATCTGACTTGGCGCAGTCTGATTTTTCCAGCTTTAAGTTGCCACCAGCTTGAAACCTATATCAACAATTTAAAAAAACAATATACCCAATAACAAACTAATTCCAGAGATCCAAGCCAAGCAATGGCAGGAAGCCTCCCCTTCCA
Organism: Meleagris gallopavo; assembly: GCF_000146605.3. Classification (NCBI taxonomy): domain Eukaryota; kingdom Metazoa; phylum Chordata; class Aves; order Galliformes; family Phasianidae; genus Meleagris; species Meleagris gallopavo. The sequence goes on along the minus strand of NC_015032.2, from coordinate 13,724,692 downwards.
AGAGAAAGGTGCTGATCAGAGGACAGCTCAAAAGCAGCACCTTTAACAGGAGGTGGACAGGACTTCAGTTGGATCGGTCACTTTATGTTTTAAGACTAAAATTACATGCAAGGGGATGAGTTGGCATTCTGGTTGGCTCCTAAGGAGACATGATTCGATCAAAATAGGGTTTGAGACATTATCTGCACTTCTTTTAAGTTTATACCACATACTGGAATTGTCTCCTCAGTGTACTGAATCATATGCAGGCTATCGGGTTAAAGTGAGTGAGTGGTACTTAAAGAATCCCCCTCCCTGCCTCATGAAGACTTGGTTTGGTAGTCTCTGGAGAACAGCACGATCTCCCAAGGTGTATGCTCGTGGAGGAGTAATGGTGGGAACATGAAGAGAAGAGATTTCCAGCAGGATGCAATAGTTTGGAAATGCTGTTGACTCATCTTTGCTCTTAAATGAAGAGTACTTCTTTTTGGGGGGGGAGGGGAAGGAGAGGGGGGAAGGGAAACTGTCCGAGAAATTTTCCATCTGTAGGTATTTTCAGGGAATCCCCTGAGTTACGAAAAGTTCAAGTAAAAAAAGAAAAATCAGCCTATAATAATTTTGTATATAATGACTGAACTACTATAAATCCACAAGCAACAGTTCAGACACGGTGCCTCCAAAGCGTTCATCCCCTCCCTTCCCCTGCCAGGCACGAGCTGCGTCCTGAGGAGAGGCGGAGGGGGAAACCTCTTCCCCACCTGACTCAGCTCAGGCAGCAGGAGACAGAACCCATCACTACTGCTGAGCGCCTGCAGCAGCTGGAACGGGCATCCCCAGGGTGGTGGTGGCAGAAATGACAGGTGAGCCTGCTAGAGGTCCAAGGGGTGAAGGTGTTGGCACTGAAGAAATCCCTGAAACAGAGACAGGTAAGCAAGAATTAGAGTGAAATGGGTGCACTGATATCCAGGAACAGCTCTGCTGCTTCTGAAAGGACAAGTCATCCTCGCAGGTCACTTTGTTACATTTTCTGAGCTACCAAAATAAGCTGAGAGTAAAAATCTTTAACTGAGAAAAAGCTCAGCTGATACACATTTAAGTGTCACCAAAGGGCAGATGTGGTAGCAGCACTGTCCTTCCAACTGCTGCCAGAAATTCCACCTGCAAAGCACTTTATAAAACACAAAAGCAGGTCAGGCCGCAGCGAGGCCTCTTTTCCCTCTCCCCCACCCGTGTCTTTTCAGCCCTCGCTGCCTTCATCATCAGTCCCAGGAGATGCCCTAACATCCCACCTGCAGAACTCACCCTCCCAGACATTCACAGAAACACTTTAAAACACCGTGCACCGAGAAGAGTCAATGGCAGAACTGACCTGACATCATACTCGCACTGCTGACAGGAGTGCTGCCACCCGGCATGTTGGACGAGCCCATCCGAGCCTGGTCTTTCACAATGGGATCTAGGAAGAGCACACTGTCCTTAGGCACCGTGTTGCCAGACAGCAGCTGATGCACTCTGCCTGCCTGACCTCAGTGCACAGCCAGTGCTGGCAAGCTGTCTGCGTCAGAGATAATACCAGCCATCAATTTGCACCAACTCCGCTGGGGAGCACCCGACAGGGTACAAAGGTAACGCCACCAAAAAATCCAGAAGTTAAGGACAAGTTGCCCAAATTACGTGGTCTGGAGATCAGCAGGACTGCTTGGTACTAAAACCTGAAATCATGGCAGAGTTATCTCCTTTCTATGTCAGATATTTCATAGAACTAAACCCAGAAAATGAATGCAGTGAGCAGAAACACCACAAGGGATAACAAATCATGTCTCCAACCATCTCACAGCTGTGAACTCTAACGAGGTCCACGTGATAACTGTTGCTTTCCATAAGATGTATCCAATTTGCTCACCATTTTCAGCTGCAGGTAAAAAGCACTACCAGCAGAACTGTGACATCTCCTTCCTGCCTCCCAAGCCTACTGCAGCAGGTGAAGTAATTTCAAGTTTGCCTTTCCTCATGATGCCTTCGGTACAACCTTTATCTGCATCTAGACACAAGTTAATTTTGCTGTTTCCCAATTCTCTCTTTCATGGCTTTTAGCTTTGCTAATGCTCATATTTGCAAAACATTTCAGCTGAACATCTGCCACAAGCATAATACTGTTGTTTGTTAGTTGCAGAAGTCAGCTCAGCACCAAGAAAAATAAAGTACCTGAGCAAATACCCATATTTGTGTTGTTATACAGCTGTTCTCACTAATCTTAATATGTAGGTTTCTGGGAAAACTGCAAGCATTTAAACATTAATTTTTCACATTTTCTAGTGAAAGTTCCATTTCTGCCTGAAAAAACAAGACTTCAGCACACCACTGACTAAGGCACATATTTAGCAACAAGATGACTTCAAAGGGCCTGTTTCTCAACAAAGCAGAGCTACCTGGTTTCATCAAACACAGGAATCCGTACATCCAGACACCTGCTGAAATTAGCACAGGTTAAACAGCAAAGATTCTTTAATGCAGTGCTGCTGATTCACTGCCCTGACAGAGGCACACAACGCTGCCTCCTCGGCTGCTGCAGATGGCAACGGCCCACTTATCCACCTCAGAGACAAGCAGCCTCAGCTCCAGCACAACTATTTGCAAAGAACTGGTTTCTTATGTTGCAATTCTCAGCTCTGTCTGTACAACCTACTCGGATGGAGATTTCCCAGAAGAAAGAATGCAGAGGAAGAACTGCGTGAACAGCAGACGGTTGTAAGACCTGCTACTTACAGAAGTAGGGGTGTTCCATGGCTTCTCTTGCTGTGAGTCGTGACTGGTGATCGTATCGCAACAGCTTGTCCAAGAAATCCAGAGCTTCAGGACTCACCAGATGTTGGTTCTCGCTGTGAACAAAGCGCTCCCATCGTTTACGGGAGTGCCTGCAGAAAACAAAGCACCCGAGAGGTGAGGCAGAGCACACAGGTGCCAGACTTCCTATTTTTTTATTTTATTTTTTAAAGACAGGACTGCAACAGATGGCCATCTCAAAGACAGGTCACTGCTTGCTGCAGCACAAGGGGGCTGAAGCAGAGCACAGCAGAGCAGTACACGGTGCCACCACGTGGCGGCACAGCTGCAGAGCTTGGTGACAGCACCAGGTTAGAGTGAACCCACAGGCCTGAAGCCCCGGGTTCTGTTCTTCTGTTACACTCTGAACACTGTCTCCTTGTAGTTTTGGCACTTGTCAATAACTACGAGGAAATAATACGTGAGTGCAATCAGCAGAAATTCATTGCCTATTTGACAGTCTTGAGAACCATGGCTGCTCTTTTTTCTGCAATACCAGAAGGAGCGTTGGCCCTTCATGCTTTATGCTCTGGCAGTTCAATTATTAACCTAAATGACATTTAAAAGTCTTTCCTCAAATGCATCTGCAGATAAAGGTGCATGGGAAGCACTGGCAAAGCTGGGTCTCTCTAAAGCAAAAGTCTTTGTTTACTTCAAGCTCCAACTCCACCAAGAGCTCATGATCTTCTGAACTACTTCACAGCTTGGCTCACCTGCCCAAGATGTCATTGAAACGTGGATCCAGTTCAATGTTGTATTTGTCAATGTAGTCATACAGATCTTCTGTTCCCAGCACCTTGGCTATCCTCACCAGCTAGGAACAAACAGAAAAATAAGTCACTACTGTGAGGGAATAATAATGTCAGAGCCAGCACAAAGATACTGCAGCATATTCCCTTGGGAGCTTGAACAAGTCTGAGACAGCAGGCGTGGGGTCATCTCACAGCTCCAACTGCCCCATGTAGAATTGTAGGCACCAGAAGTTATGTCCCCACTCAGTAACGGCTTTGTAACCCAAAGCAGCCTGGTAGCAGCTGCATGCCCTAATATAACTAACGGAAGATGGATAGGACAGGGGCTTTCCACAGACTGTAACCTCAGGAATAGTGGTTCAATGTCCCAAAACACATCACCCTTAATAAAAGCAAGGTTATAACTTTTACAAGGAGCTCAAAAATACAAAATATTACAAAACTATTTCTATTCAATGCTGTTTTAGATAACCTTGCATGCTTTAAAAAAAAAAAGAAAAGAAAAAGGCTTCAAACTGAGCATAGAAGCCATTAAAGAAATTCTTCTTCAGATTCCTTGATAGAAGTGTAAGCAGAAAGTCTTCACTGTGAGAAGAAAACAGAGATTATACATGACCAGCTCTCACCTGATCATAGTTGTCATGGCCATGGAAAAATGGCTCCTTTCGGAATATCATACTAGCCAACATGCAACCCAAGCTCCACATATCCAGACTGTAATCATACATCTGTACAAAACCAGAAGGACAATTCAATTTCTAATGAATTCAGCAGAAAGGACTCCCAAAACTAACAGGTTCCCCCTCCCTCCAGAAATGCAAACGTGGCCATATTACACCAGGAACAAATATATTAATGCATCTTCATTATCAGACCACTGTTAAATGCAGTGTGAACAGTTCACACAGCATTAGCTACTCTCACAAAGACTTCATTTCCATTCCTTACTGCACAACCAGGCTTGATTAAAAAAAATAATAAAAATTCAACATTTGTATTCCAACATCCATGAAAGTTCAGCTCTTCAAGTCCTCAGGTGACTCACTGGTTTAACTCAGTGGCTTTACATCCATTGCTTTCTTCACGTATTTCAGAACAGACCACCTTCAGTGTCTGTTGCTAAATACCTCAATTTCTGGCTCACTATCTGGAAACGTCAAGGTTTTCTGCATACACATCAGTGATAAACCCTGGTAATTCTTACCTGATAATCTACAAGGAGTTCAGGTCCTTTGAAATATCTGGAAGCCACTCTGACATTGTACTCCTGGCCAGGGTGATAGAACTCAGCCAAACCCCAATCTATTAGTCTAAGCTAGAAATGGTAGAAAACAACAAAAAACATCAAGGGATGTGCTTGCTCTCCACCTACTGAATCATACTACGAGTTTACCTGAAAGCTTCATTTACAAGCTCTCTCTTTTCACTTAATTTGAAATTGATCAGAGTATCTGTTTAGATATTCTTCACACACCAAGACCATCAACCACTCTAAGTCAAATCTCTCCTTACCAACCCAACCCAAACACATAACCCATAAAAATCTTAAATGGTTCACAAGATTTCAAGTTTCTCCACGTGATGGAAGCACAGTCCCCCTACATCCCTCCCCCACAGATATCTGCTAGTACCTCTACACAGGAATACCAAAAATGAATCCCTGTTTTGCCAAGAGAAAAGTAGGACCCTTCCCTGCCCTGCAGTACCTTTCTGTGCTCATGATCAATCATGACGTTGTGAGGTTTGACATCTCTGTGCATGATTCCCATGCTATGGCAGTAATCTAGAGCCTGTAAGTGACAAAGAAGCAGATGCTGGAGTTGCAAGAACCTTTCAAGTTCAGTCACATTCAGAACTATTTCTGCATATACCAAGGCTACCTAGGCAGCATGACTTCCCTGTTCAGTGATACATTCAGAACCAGACTCACAGACCACAGTAAAGACCTCTAGAGTCCCCTCTCAAAGGGAAGTCCCAGCAAAAGAAGTGTCTGGTTTCACCTCCTGTGTTTACTCCAAAAAAAAATAATAAAAAAAAAAAGGATTTCTGGAGTTCTCAGTGTATCCAATTAAGGGCTTTGCTATCCTTAATAAGGGACTAAAATTTCTTGTGGAAATGTGGCTAAACAACCAGCACTGTACTGATTTGATGTCTATTTTTAAAACCAATTCTTTCACAGGTCTTCCCTTCCCCCATTAGTGACAAGATAACCATTTCTAAAGGATCAGCTGAATACAAAGCTGAGAAACAAATCAACAAAACAGGAAAACCCCAACTTACCTTCAAAATCTCATACATGTAGAATCGAATATCATAATCTGTTAATGTCTGGTATAATTGCTGTGGGAAACAAATACATCCCATCAGTGGTCAACACTAAAGAAAAATATCACAACTGTGCCAATCCAGAACGACCCAGCTCTGTCCTCAGCTAATGTGATTCTCCAAACCCACCTGAATGAACAGTGAACATTTCCCAAGTTACTCTGGCTCCACAGATACTCAGCCTGTTCCTCTCCCATCCAAATCACATAGACAGCTTACTTCCAGCTGTGCTCAGGAGGTACAACTCTGCTCTGGTTCCTGTCACTAACTCCCTCAGCACTAGCCCACCAACTGCACAATTCATTTTGCCTGCAGACTGGGTCTCAAATATACTGAGGTGCCCCCAGCATGAGTAAAGCTGTCACAGGCATCGATGGTCTACAAGGTTAACGGATGAATTTGTTCTGAAGGTTAGAATACCACAGCAATCTGGATCTTCACCTCCTAACTTCTGCGGTAAAACGGTACTAAGGAACTAAATACAGACTTCTATCCAAGTGCGTTCATCTTCAAAGACAACTGGTATGTTGGAAGGAAGTGATTAAATAACCTGCCTTCCCTCTGCATGTTAGTTTCTTCCCAGAACATTACAAGTGGCTCCTGAATGGAAAGCACAGAAGGTCAGAACTCATACTATACCTTAAAGTCTGTGTTGTTTACATGTTCAAAAACCAAAGCAGGGGTCCGAGACTGAAACAGAAAGAAAAGTGTTCAGCCTTGTTGAGATAAACTGTTTCCATTCAAGATAATAAATCACTTCAACTCCTAAAATTCCTAAAAAAAAAAAAAACCCTCTGCCTCAGGCATAGTTGCAATTTCTTTCAGACAGAGTCTGCAGCCCACTGCAGTTCTGTCTGTAGAACAAACGAAAACATCTCAGCTCGCTGCTGCTTCCTTACAGAGCGAGGGGCAGAAGCGACCTGTGGGGGGAAAGGCCTCTAAAAGAAGTTAATCAGATTAAGAGCTGATCTCATTAAGGGATTCAAAAGCAGGATTTAAGGGCAGAGGAAAACAAAAACGTCAGATCAGAGCTGAAGTGAAACACAAACTTTACCCACAAACCCAAAGTACCCTTTACATCCTGTCCATACTCACCACAGGATCTTTTACTATATCTGCAAGAGTGATTATATTGGGACCGCCTCGCAAGTTTTCTAAGATCTTGATTTCACGCTTGATTTTCTTCTTTTTAACAGGCTGAAGAATAAAACACCAAAGCATAAGACAAAGTGGCCCATAAAGTGAGGCAAACAGACACGACAGATGACAAAGGTACCTGACTGCAAGTTAGCAAAATACATCACCACCTTTGCAAGTTAAGTTCCAACAGCTACACTTTGTTGTTACCTATAAACCATTCCAGTAAGAACTCACATCTCTGAACACATTCCAACAGTCAAAAATCTGTTAACTGACACGTGCTAAATGTACAGTTATGAGAAACCCATCAGCTATCCAAAGGCCACACTAAACAAAGATATTTCACCAGTCAAGGTCGTGGAACAAAAAGTGTCCAAGAGACCTTAACTCAGCCTGGAAGAATATTACATCTGCAATGGAACATGCAAAGCAGAAATTCAAAATTTAAAGTTAGCAGCCTCTGAATTTTATCACTGCCTTTAAAGGATGACAGTCCTGCGAGCTTCATTCCACATGAAAGCATGCTGGGGTTCTGCTAGTTAAAGGAGGTGAGAACTCTCTAGTCAGCTGCTGAAAACTTTTCTAGCTCCAAGTAAAAACACATTCAGAAGCGTGTTGCACATCAGGACTTCTTTAAGAGAAAGGTTAATTCCTTGCAGGCAGAGATTTAACTTAATAACCAAGCATGTGGTTTCTTATTAAGAGGTTGCAATGATAGCCTCTTTCACTGAATGGGACTCTGAAGCCAGACTTCAGGGATTTCAGTTTTAGAACACAAGACACTTTAGACCAACTGCTGCATTTTCTGGCCTCTCGATCACTTCAGGACCAATCTCATGTTTTCCCCAAACCCCTGCTCACCTTGAGAATTTTAACAACTACTTTTTCATTATTTGTAATGTTGATGGCTTCAAATACTTCACTGTATTTGCCTCGGCCTAATTTTCGAACTAGCTGGTAGTCATCTTGATTTCTGTGGAGATAAATAGGTAAAGAATTCCAAATAGCTCAGACATTTCCATAAGAATTTACAAGGTGCTCCTTAACTCTAAATCACTGCTACCCCCTTCCAGACAAGGTGGATAAACAAGCACCTTCAGTCTGCTGAAGGCCATGATTACGAACTGAGAGAAGCAGGGAGCTTCTCTTTGTCCAAGCCCAATTCAACCCCAAAGTTGTTTCTTCTGCAGTAGTAATGCGAGCCCATCTGGACTTCAGCAAACTTGAGCTACCCTTTCCAGAGGTCTACACATTTTTGGGAGCTACATTTTTCCTAACATAATGCTAGGAAAACATCAGTAGAGCTATCAAGACAAAAAACTTCAGTGCTAGCCTGTTTAATAGCACAAGACACCACTTCTACTCAGCACAGCATGCATTTCAAAAACCAGGAACTGCATCAAAGCTGAGGACAGGGCTGTCTGGGCCCTGCCCACAAAAGCAAGAGCACAGAGCCACGAAGCTGCATCACTGCCATCTGATTCTTGGCCATTTCAGTCATGAGCTCAATTTAGACACTTCGTTCCTTCAGAAAGGAGCATAGATGTCTTTTGTAATCACTTGCAGAGAGGAGCAACAGGTCACAAGAAGACATGTACCTATTTCAGTTTGCTGAGTCTCTTCACTCCTCCAAATCAGAACCATTTTTCCAGCCCCACTCCTAGATCCATTTAGCCTGTTTCAGATAAAAGACTTTCTTCCTTCTGAAAGAACAAGTTTCCTGACTACATGTCAAAAGCTACTCAAACCAAAATCTTAATGGAGACACTAAAAACATTCTTGTGCTGCCAGGGATCTAAAAATTTGACAAGAGACGATTTCAGATACACAACAGGCTATTTTTTCATTCCTGCAATGCCAAAGAAAAGCTGTGATCCTAATTTGCCATATACACCAGACATCTGCCGAAGAGCACGAAAGCCTAACGCAGCACAGGCGCCAAAGCTTCCCCTGCACCACTCTGCCAGACCCTACCTGGATCCTGGCCTGCCCAAACTTACCCCCACTCAACCACATGCGACTCGTAGTCCCAGTACTCCCGGGGTCTGTGTGTGTTCACATCCGTGTAAACCCTGGCCCTGCTCGGCACGGGTCCCGACATATCAGACAGGTTGGCAGGTGGAAGCGATGAGATGTCTGAAACCAGAGGCTACCCAATCTCCAAAGTAGGACAGAGGAGAAAGGCCTCAGACAGGCCTCTGGTTCTTCCAACTAAAGAGAGAGAAAATAAACCAAAGGTTAAAATCTCATGATACTATAAAAATATTTAAGTTAATCATTAAAAGCTGTTGAGAAGAAGCTGGAGTCCAGCCACAGACCTGGGATCATCTGTCAGGATCTGAAAACCGTTTGTGTGCTTTTCCTCACACAAGGCAGGACCATCTGGCCCCAGCAGCAGAACTAACACCCTGTACACACCTCGCAACTTTCAGTACCGAGTATCTGACTTATGGCTGAAAAGATAACTTTCTACAAGGGAAGAAACACAGCACGCTCTGTATCAGCAGACGGGCTCCTCCCTTCAGCTCTGCAGCAAAGGCAACAGCCACCTACTGCAACTTTTCTCCACCCCGGGTAAGTTCATGCCAGTGCAGAACCAGAACCCTTCACTCACTGGTGCTGCACGTCCTGCCCCTCTTGCAGCACACTGAGAAGCCGTGCTGCCAACAGCAGGCAGATTTACAAGGTCACCTGTGCAACCTAAGTTAAGCACAGCCCCAAGTTTCAATTTCTATCTTCATTTAAAGCAGAATTTCAGGCCTTTCACCATTGTTATGTCTACTCGAAGTAACTGAGCAGGAAGCTGCTGTTCATTGAACACATGCTCTAATTTCTGAATATTTAAGACAACAGTAACTTACTCTAAGAACAACACTAATCATGCAGAGCAGCTCTGGTTTCCAGCCTGCCATAGGAGCTCCTGATTTCTCACTCAGTGACCATACAGGGAAGTTTACTGAAAGCCCTGCAGAGGAATCACGGTTGACAAGTGTGCTTCTTAGCATAAATGAGCTCCTTGGCAAAACCTGTTTATGAAGCACACTGCTTCCTCAGGCCAGGTCACAGGATGCAGCTAACACCAGCGGGACCTCAATCAGCAGGACAGTGATCACATCACCTCCCAGCCCAAAGTCAGAGCGGGCTTCCAATACTGTCAGTACAAACACACTGCATGGGCTACAACAGCCTGAAGTGAGGGATGAAAAGCAGCACCTACAGGTGATCCTACCAATATTACCCAACAGAATTAGAATGCACAAATATTATGGTGGCATAAAAACTTCAAGTCAATAATGACGGTTCCTGTATGAAAACCAGATTGCTGAGACTCTGGACAAGCCTCCTGGTATTTATAAATCCAGGCTATCTACGAACAGCACGCTGGTAAAGGCAATAAAGCATGCCAAAAACCTCATACAGAACGTTTTTTTTCTTTTCAATAGGCCAGAAGCAGGCAGAGGAAAGCTCTCCATTCTGCCAAGCATTAAGTGCTGTGATTTTATACCGGATGATTGTCCTGCCTAAATAAAAGCGGTGCCTTGCACCCCTCAAATCTTTCACCACGAGTGAAAGCTGACATACTTTTAAACATTTAAATACAAGAATGCCTTTGTCAGCTTTCAAAATAACTTTGGAGGAAGGAAGCTGTATCAGAGTCTGAAGGAGCATTGTTTGGCATGCAGCACAAGGCAGAGACTGCATGGCTGTGGTCACAGAACAGCCCTCCGTGGGCAATGCTATAACCCAAATGAATGGGAATTATTTGCTATGCAATCCTATCCCTTCATGCAACTACTACACTGCAGGAAGAAGTAACAGCACCATTAATCAGAAATTAATAAGACCTAGAAATCTGCTCAGAGCCATTAGTTTAGGCTACCAGGATGTATCACGCAGGCAGAAAATTCTAGAAGTCAAATCCTGCTCTGCTGACAGTGTCCTGTCCGTGGCTTTGATGTCTGCAGCAGGAGCCCAGAGGCACAAGTCCCTCCTCCTGCACTGTTCCTACAGCTCCACCAGCAGCCGCCTGCTTTGGATGCAGGAATATCTGCGACATCCCTTCCTGGCATGAGTTAACCAAGCCTTCTCTCGTAGCACAATCCGTGGTAACGCGGGTTATTTTTTGACCTGGTGACACACAAATGCTGCGGCAGGCAGCTGCAGGTAGGCAGGGGAGCAGCCATACAGCCTCCAGGCTGAGAAGGGACACAGCACTGTTCTGAAGTCTGCAATGAAGGCGTGACTGACTTCTGACCGCAAGGGACAGGGCACAACCAGGTAACAGCAAGAAGTACAACTGGAAAAAAAACCCCACCTATTCCTGGGCAAAATGTTTTTTCTCTAAGAAAATACACGTGCCAATAGATCAGACAGCAAGCATCTCAGACCTCAAACCATTTATGTGGCATGACTCAGCTGCTCAGAAAGTCGATGAGTATTCCAAGACTGCGTTAGCAGAACATGCAAGTTCACTAGAATGCTCTCAGCACTGTGCAGTTAATTTAATTTCAAAGTTTCATCATTGTGTTTTTGTTTTTCCTATCTCCTCGTGCTTCCAGCAGGCTTTCCACTTGCTTTTTGTCTGAGCAACACTGCTTGTGTGGGACCTACATGTAGAATCAGGGAGTATCTGGAGCTGGAAGGGTCCCACAAGGATCAAGGCCAACTGCAGACTCCACACAGACAACCCAGTGTCTGAGATGACTGAGCAATTCTAATTCTTAAGCACAATCCATATCAACACAGAACATGATTGCTCCACACTACCCAGCAAGATCACTTCTTCAGCAGGACAAAAAAAAAATAAATTAAGAAATCAATCTCATTATCCAAAGATAGATCAATTTTCACAGTAGAAATTTCCTTGTCATGTAGCTGCAGCCTAGCACAAGCTCTGTTGTAACAGACTGCCCAGAGGTTTTTACAGGAAATCAACTGTAGCTTCTAAGAATGGCACACAGAGTGCCTAATTATGAAGGTAGGTATTTCATCTATTGCTTTTTTAAGTGGAAAGGAGAGAACCTGTACAGATAATTTGGTTTTACAGCAAACAAAATTACTTACTTACACAACAAACTTACCTCACCTGAAAGCTTCTCATTCCCCCTACTCAAACTGCTAAGGAACATGCATGTTTTGCATTCACTACACCTGCAGAGGGATAATCTTGCAATAAATCCAAATTCTTTGACAGGGGGGACAAAGAGGGATAAATAACTGTCATGTAGATTTAAGATAGAAAATACACAGTACGAGTAGCAATTACACCTAACTGAGATGAGTGTCCTGAGCTTATTAGAAAGGTTAAACTCTATTACTGCAGTCAGAATCCAAACAGAACATGCCATTTATTAATTCCTGCATACATGGCAGCATCACAGAATAATTTACTTATTATTTGGACCACCAAAAGTAACCTATGTTTAGGTAAGGTTGCTGTGACTAGCATCACCAACAAGAATGACAACCACCCTCACAATGGGAAGAAATAACTTCTGTATCTAATCAGAATTTCTCATCATCTGGAGGCACTCCAGAGCTGTGCTGCAAAGTTCTGTAACCACGTCCCACCTCCACCATCACTCGTCCTCTCCAGTTAAGGCAAATGTATTCCCTTCAGAAGCAGCAAAGAACCTGTAACAAAAGCAGACCAAACAGACCAAATCCTCCATCCACAGAACTGAACCCACGGTGTCGTGGCAGTAAAACAGCAGTTCCTATGCTAGAGTGCAATGAGTGCAAAGTAATGTAGTACCTGCTGCACCTAGGCAGAAGCTCTGCTGTCATCAGTCCTCTGCTGGCAGACAGGAACCTGGTGCTCAAGTGCCACCAGCTGGCTGACTGTGAGCTGGAGCTAACCTTACAGCCTCCGTATGACACTGAAACATTTGGGGCAATAGGGCAAGCAAAGCAAAAGCATTCAAGGACTCATGAAAACAAAACACACTTCTGAAAAAAAAAACAAACCTGTTATTTCTCTGGTTTAGTTGAAGTGCGTAGCTAAGAAACAGAAGCACGAGTCTGTAGGCAGTACAGCAGGTCAGTGAGGAACACAAAGCCCTCAGTTACCCGCCTGGCACTCACTGTCCAGCTCCCTGCCTTGGCAGTGCAAGGACACAGAGCAGCTATTCTGCCCCAGCTGTGCTGCTCCAGCAGTCCCCCTCAGGCAGACGTTGCACAGTGGCAAACCCAAACAGGCCCAGCAGTTGGGTTTTGCACGCAGGCCTGCCCTTAACTATGGTCTGTCAGTATTAGTAAGCCAGCTATCAGCTCACCCTGCACCACAGGCCTCTGCTTATCCTGCATGCAGGACAGTGAGAACGGGGTCAAACTCCACACTGCTGATAAGTTGTCCATAGGAGTGCCTGAGAGTCAAAGTCAAGGGATCAGAACAGTTGTGCTGCCTCCATACAGGAACTGCTGGGTCTACTAATTAAGAGACCTCTTCTTCAGAGTTTGACTTTCTCTAACAGCAGCTTGCTGTGCTACCTTTTCTGCCTGAAGTTCAGCAAAACAGTCAGATTCTCAATGTTTACTTTGAATTTGATTTTTGAAATTTTTTAATTAATTTAAATCGCTGTTAGAAAACTCCCCCGTTTTAAGAAGGGAATCTAACATCTAGGCAGTGTTACTGTAATCCCTATGGCAACCCCAGTCCCCACGGAAGACTTCATTTCTCATGAAGTATCCTCACCTAGAGCACCAGTGCACAACGACTATTAGAATTTCCTTTGCCTACTATCTTCCCAACTGCACCACTCTGAGCAAGTGGCACCAAAACACAGGTAAGGAGTAAAGCAAATCAGCAGAAACACACCTACTTAGCCTCTAGTAAATACTTCTTTCTTTCCCTTTTTTTTTTAAGTCAGAAATAATGAAGGTACTGGATCTTCCCCCTTCCTTTTAAAGGCAATGCTTTTAACATGGAGTGCCTCTCAAGTACACAGTTACCAGAACCTGAAACCTAGAAATCTGCAGCAGTGTGACGCAGTGCACACAGTGAGCTGGAAGCCAAGAGCTTCCCAGAAGACTGTTGTCCTGGGGAACTCCAAGTATTACCCAAGTGATGACCTTTGTGGAAAAGGCTTGGAGTATAAATAAGGCACCCACAAACATAAGCATCACTTGACACTGGCCTGCCTGCAGGTTACTGCTCACAGCACAGCTAGCTCTTGTTGTCCCAGCAAGCAGGACACTGCTGGCTGCTTTGGTGTCATCCAGGCAGATCAGAGAGAACTCGGTCCCTTCTGTTCAATATCACAGTCAGTGCAGGTGATTCACTTGAACTTAGGTGGAGTCAGCAGAGAGCATCCTATCAGAGGGGTAAGAAGTCCTAAGCTGCCTCACGCCGAACCCAAAGAGCCAAGAAAATATTTCTATCATTTGGCCAATTCCAGACAGACTGTGTCAGACCACCTCCTCCTGCCCCCAAGCAGAAACCTGGATGCTCAGAATGGTCACACAGGTCTGCAGACTTCCCTCTCACTTCTACTTTCCCCACGTAAGCTCATTATAAGCTGCAACTATGACTAAGTAAAGCTGTCAACAGACTAAAACAGACTACAACCAGTTCACTAAGGGGAAAAAAAAGCCCTCAACCAGTTGAGAAGGACAGTATTACTGTAAACCTGGAACCAGAGGTTATACTGCTCCTTTATTCCTGGTTACCAGAGAGACATTACCTTTCAGAGAAAATGGCCCAAACCCAACTTCTGAAATCCTAAGTATAGAAACATGCTTTGTTAGTGGGAGGAAGCATTCCAATTATTAGATAAAATTGGTTATAATCTCCTTCACATAACCCCTTGCCTGTGAAGCCTCCCAGGAAGGCGCACTCACTTCTTCAGTGTTTGGAGAACATCTAGTACTGGGTAGAGGCTACTGAAATTAAAAGAGCAAGATATGCTTAAATACTACAATACAACCTACTGACAGCCAAACGTTACTCAAATCCCAATTTAGGAAGAAACAATAGTGACCAACTTGATAAAACCATACGTTCTATCTCACGACAGAAATCTGATGTCTGTATTTTCACAGTAATGGAACTGCAGCAATACAAGAATGGAACAGATGACCTCCACGAGTCCCCTGCAGCCTATATTTCTCTGCAATTTTACAGCTGAAATAGAAATGAGCCTGGATTAACAGAACTGACATTTCACATCCTTTCCTGAAACCCATTTACCTACTAAAGAGACAATATCAACCGAGAAGCGGATTTTTAACATCTAATTGAGTTGAAAGAAAGCTTCAGTTTGAAACCAAAAACTTTTCTCTTGCTATTTTTTTGGAGCAGCAGCCTGCTCTAACAACATGTTTCCAACAAAATTATTTTCCAGATTTCTTTTAAATAGCTGCTTGCGTCCAGCTCTGGAGAAATAATAAATCCAATGCATAAGGACCTCAAACATTATTCTTTTTAAACAGAAACAGGAATAGTTGTGATTTAATTCAAAGTAGGACATGAGCAGCCATCAGGGAAAAGAGATGACAGGCTAAGAAACATCTTGGAGCAATTCTGCACTAGCAATGTTCTAAGATTGAGACCAGCTCTTTCTTTACCCATGTTACTAATTCCTCCTCTGAATTCCTTGCAGCTTCTGCCAGTGAAGAAGTAATCCCTCGTAACGTGGGCCTCAGTTGAAGTCACAGGACCAACCACTGGAATGATTTTACTGCAACTCCCCAGTCCTGGGCACACCTCAGCTCTCCTGCTTTAAAACAGTGCAGGCAGCATCCCACGCCTGATAGGCCACAGGTGCTCCAGCAGCTCCGTCACAGTTAGCCTTCATTGTTGTTCAGAGCCATAGCAACGGAATTTTAGAAGAGCTCACACGGAGACTCATCATAGATCATCTACAGGTTTCCAGCCTCTCAGCCTAGTTGGACAAGCATCCCTTGCAAAACTCCTGTGTTGGCAACTGCACGTATACCTGGGCCAAACGAGCTGGGATTTCCTCCAGCAGCAGGAGGCTGCCAGTGACTGGAAGGTTCCTCACTGCATCTCCTAAGGGATTCCATACAGAACAGCCAGTCAACTTTGCAGGTTCTTCTCTTCCCACCCGTCCCATCAAATCATAGCCTCTCCTTTATATCTGAAGAGCTGAGCTAGTTCACAGCACAAAGAGCAAAGGGAAAGCTTTTCCCAACACAAACCCACCATTTGGAATGAGCTGCAGCAGTCAGCAATGCGGGTGAGATCCCCGGGCCCTCACAGCACAGCGAAGGGCGGCAGCTCCTCCTGCTATGGCTCCCAGCCCCCTCAAACAGGGCAGAGATTGTTATTGCCACTACTTCACATTCATGACACAATCAAATTAAAATGGCTAGATTCCTAACTCAGAACAGACAGCAAAAAAACCAGCTCCAAGAGTAGCCACAAGCAGCCAAACCCGTGCACACAGCAAACCAGAAAGTGGTGACAATCCTCTGCCGCCAGCATCTCTTGGCACTTGGGTGGGCTGAAGAAGAGTTCTCCCTCACCATCAGGGACAGCTGAGGCTGTGTGCTACCTGGGGCACGGGACAGGCTGTAACACAGAATATAGGGTTTATTTTGGTTTTATTTTGAGCATTTCAAAGCGATTGCTTGCAAGGACTTCAACACAGAGTGAAGCGATTCTTTTTCTTCTAGACACATTTCTGTAAACTGAAGCTCCTGCTGGAGCTTTGGACAATATCTTCCTATAAGTCAATGACCAAAATTACCACTTCTGAGGTCTTGGCAAAACCAGGGACTTTTCCTAAAAGCTCAGAAAGGGGAATGTTTCAGCATCACCACAGGCTCTTCCCAGCTGACATCAGGTCAACTGGCAGCACCCTCCAGAAAGTTCTTCCTTTGCAATTACCACTAAGTGACACAGTTGTTTTCCACATTAATTAGTATGCAGAGTACTGACAGTGCCATGGCTCAGCTGATTTGACTCCCGCAGTTCACATGTGGCATGATTTAGCTAGAACTCAACAACTAAATGGAACCTGCTGTCTGTAAAAGTGATTTGTTTTTCATCAGTCTGATCAGGTGATTCCTAGGGGCAGGGAAAGTTACCAAAGCCAGAGGGTAAACCTGTTTGTATGGCATGTAACCATTTCTTCAGGAGATCTCTGTGATCAGCTGCTCCCACCAAGCAGGCAGTTCACCACGGGCCATCTCTGCAGCTCTGTTGGCATCCGAAGGGCTGGGGAAGGGACACTCGAGGCAGCTCCACCTGAAATAGTTCCAGCATTGTTCTGCAGAAATGTGATGCTGTTAGCATGAGACATACCTAGCTACAACCACTCCGAAAATCAAAGGGAAACAAAATCACTTCTGAAACTCCAGAAATCATTCTCTATCATGTACTGGCTACTCCAACACAGCACAACACGTGCTCAGTTTATGCAGCTACAGCCAGACACAGCAGCTCTCCTAGACGTGGCAGGTGATGTCAACGCACCGACTGAGAAGCATGCCATTATAATTTTTGTATTTTGCACCAGTGCTTTGGAAATTAACCAACACCTCATGGACACAGCATTCATCACTCTGTGTAACCCAGCAGGGATATGAGTGCTGAATCTCACTAAGCCAAACCATGGTGCTGGCAAGCCTGTCCATCTCCCAGCATTGCTCTTCACCCCTTGGAAAGGCCCAGTAAGGCCACTGGGCAGCATTAAGTCATGGCTTAGAAAGAGGATAAGTTGTTGTGCCCTGTTAGATGCACCCATACATTCTGGAATGCCAGAACTTGTAGCTTTTAAATTGTAACTCAGTTGAAGTTAAGCAAAACCACCTCCTCTTCCTTCTGGAATATCATCAGAGCTGTGGCATCTGCAGAAGGTAAGGCTGAAATTTAACAGCATGCCGGTAACAGCTAGAGAAATCTGCAACAAAACCTGTAAGAAAAGGAGCAGCGCAGAAGCTCTCGCTTTTCTATCCTAGAAATTAATTTGTTGTGTGCATCCATGCTGATCCATTTTCAGAACACTAAAAATAAAGACACAGTGATGGCTCCTGCACACAGGGATGTGTGTGCTGCAGAACCGCCTCCTCCGAGGCGAGGAGCCCACGGGAGAGGTTCCGTACATCACCCTGGGCAAGCAGGAGGAATTCTGGAGGTACTTCACCATGCACTGAGACCTCCCCCACCCAGTCATTAGATTAAGTAGCTGGACAGCCTGCTTCAGAAAGTAAATGGTAATATTTCTTAAAAATCTGGAAATTGATCACAGTAAAGCCACAGTCTACACTCACACAGAAATAAATTAGAACCTTCCAAATACGAGCTGGGGCTAGAGCTGTCTTGGTTTCACAAAGAGCTCTAAGGTCTCCCCTTTGCTCTTCAGTCTCCCAAACAGCAGCAAAGAACACACAGCAAAATTATCTGTTTGGAATTAAGCTGCCCAGAACAGCATGGCTAAAGGAGCAGGTACGACTTGTGTCAGGATCACTTCACTGCTCCTCCACTGCTGAGGCCTGACCAACAGGAGATATCCTTGAACTGCTGATCCTACAAGAACGTCAACAATCCCATTTCTGATTATCCTTTCCTACTGAAAGACGGGTTGGGCACCTCAATGGCAAATTGAGATGGAGTGTGAGAAACGGGCTGTAAAACACACTGCTTTCATCACCAGAACTAATGCCAGGGGACACAGCTGCAGTCTCCTTTTCAGTGTGGGCTTTCTAGATCTGAAGGAGAACATCTTTTCTCCAATCAGGTTCCATAAATCCCAAGGAATTCAGCTCTTGGAAGCCCATGGAAGGAGATACCAGGGCTCAGATGAATTATCCAAGTAATCTTCCAATCAAAAGCAGGTAACAGCTGCAGTGAAATTAAGTCCCTTCTGATCTTAAAACCTGGGGTGTTTATTCTCTTAAGACCCTTAGAGGACAAGAAAATCCAAGATGGCACCAACCTTACCACAGTTCACAAACTAGATACCTCAATGCATGCAATTCAGAACTGACAAGCCATGGAGGTGACAGCTCTGGTAACCCAGAAATAAAACCCTGCCCCTTCAGAAATGTGACATGAAATTTATCACACCAGCACAATGTCACCCATTTGCTTCTCCTGTCTTCCTTGCCGTTATTCCTTAGAGGACATGAGGGAAGGTAGAAAATTAGTTCTGTAAGGAGAAAATGCAGAAAAAAAAATTGGAGTGGAAATGGTAAGGAGACTGACATTTCATACAGCTGGGAGAAGTTACCTCCCCGTTCCTTTCATCATTTTAGAAACAGTTTCTTTCTCTACAACTCCATTGCCATCTTTTGGTGTCTGACCTCTCAGTATTCCCACCAGAACTGTTTTAGGCATTGAAAAATGCCTGGAATCTCTTATACTACAGTGATTTTGTCACACCTTTGCAAAACTGTACTTTTTTCAGATTCTTCCCCAATAATTCCCACTCACATTGCTTGCATTATTGCTCTCACTTTGCATCACCTTTTCTCAAGCAAATGAATACCACTAACTGACACTTCAAAAGACTTAATTCCACTAAGTTTCAAGAAATATTCCTTGATCCAGTTTCCTCCAAATTTGCTAGAACCTACTGCCAAGTTTTACCATCCCTCTTCCAAAGAACCGTTCTTTCCAACAGAACCCACTTCTCCGCAATCCATGAATCCATACACCCTGTCACAGCCAGAACCTGCTCTGCATTAGCCACATGTAACTACGTGCTTTCTTCTCCAGCATCACTCATCACACTCTTCCACCCCACTCTTAACCCCAGCACAGTACATTACCTGCCTATCCACTAATATCTCCTACATCCTTCCTGCTCTTGGTAACAGCAAAGAATAATGCTGCCTCCCTCACTCCAGGGTGCAGACCCCAACCCTATTTCAACTCCTCACAGGTGGCACCCAACAAAGCAGGCTCACCCATCCCACCTGCAGGGTGCTGAACTCTGCTGCTGCCCACACCCAGACCAGAAGGCAGTGAGGTTTCACCAACACCAAATAAATGACAGAAAAAACACCACCAGGTAACAGGGGAAGGGCAAAACCACAGAAATCTCTCCTAGGCCAGGATGTATGGATCACTGCCTACCACTGGATTTCCAGGGTCTCTAGAGCAGTATCCATATGATAAACTCTCCTCTGCCAAGAGGCACCTGATCTGGAGAACTTCCAGCTATTCCACCTTTTTCTTGCTCTAAGTATAGACACAGTCTCCACAAAGGATATTTCACTGCTGATGTGCTTCACCCAGGCACAGCACTGTGCTATAAGAACCAGCCCATTACCCTAATTCTAGAGATAATTAAGGTGTCAGTCAAGCACTCTTTGCTCCATACTTTCCTTAGTTCCTGTGTACTGTCCTCTGAAATGCAGCCTTCCCTCTCTGAGCAGCTTTGCCCTTTTCTCCAATATGCCAACATGAGCATACAGGATGAGTGATTTCACTGTTCCTACATACGCTACAGCCAAATCCATGCCACTAGACTCACCTCCAACACCTAAGCTGACTGGCAACACAGCATGAACACCAGCTCTTTACAAGACCAAACATTCTATGCAACTATTACACTTTTAATAAGAGAGCCTTCTGAGCAAAAACTGCAACACTACCTGAAGGAAGCATCACTGCTGTCTCCACATACCCAGAGAAGCCCTCAAAACCTCTACAAAGACATGGCACCAACCATCTTCAGCAGATGCCAACTTCCAAAGACCACACAACCAACTCCCCAGTGCAACCCAACTATGCCAGCGCAGCCTCCTCTGGTGCAAAGACACCAGCACAGTACAAAAGCCCATCCTGCTCTGCAACACAGACTCAGGTCCCATAAACACAGCCTGCAAAAGGGATGCGATACCATTTACGAGCCTCAGCATATATCAACCACTGCTGCTAGCAGAAAACATATCGGTGACTGAGTGTTTATAATCCAAACTTTATTAGTTGTACCCAAACCCTTAGTAAGAAAGAATAACCTAACAAATAGTACGCATAAGGTTTCATAATCTTATCTGCCCTTTCGTTTACAAAGCATATTTTACCAAGAACCACGCACCCTGTTGCCCCAAGGCACACCGAACTAAATTACAGCAAAGGCGAGACTGACCACTACTGCTCCGGGAGGAAGGGAGGCCCTGCAAACCGCCTGCTTTGCAGTCAGGGCGGCCCAGAGCCGAGCTCCCGTGCCGGAGGGAGCAGATGGAGGCCCCTCCTCGGCCCCTCACGTCCCCCCGCTCACTTAAGCTGGGAAAAAGAAGGAAAGACGGAGCATTTTAGGTAACGACCACCTAAAACGCCGAGAAGACGGGAGGGGGAGGGGGAGATAGGAG
>NC_015032.2:13688006-13703290 GCF_000146605.3 Meleagris gallopavo | reverse complement strand
CCCCGCGGCCGCCACCAGCCCCGAGCCGCGCCCGGAGAGCGCGTCCCCATCTCCCGCACCGGCCGGTTCGCCTCCGTCCTCCCTGGGTTCCTCGGACGAGGAGCTGGAGGAGGAGCTGCTGGGCGTGCTGCCCGCGCGGGCACCGGGTGGCACGGCGTGCGGGGCTCTGGACTGGTCCGTCCTGGACAAGGACCTCGATCTGTTCCCGCGGGGCGCGTCCTCGCACTTCGAATTCCCGGACTATTGCACGCCCGAGGTGACGGAGATGATCGCGGGGGACTGGCTCATGTCCAGCATCTCGGACTTGGTCTTTACCTACTGAGTGCCGCGCTCTGCAGGTAACTCCTCTTCTTTTCCCACAATCAAGGTACGTCTCAAAAAAAAAAAAGAAAAAAAAAGAAAAGAAAAGAAAAAAAAAAAGAAAAAAAACAAAAACCGAAACCAGCTGTTTACATGCAGGAATCAGGTATTTAGCCTTGAAGCCGCTGGAAGGCAGAGCTCCCTGCTCCCCCCATCCCCCCCGGCACACACCCACTCCTCCTCCATCCATCCATGGCAGTGCAGGGCTCAGCCCTCCTCGCTGCACGGCACGCTGCCGTTCTTCGCCCATGAAAGGCGACTGCCTGGCAGGGTCCCATTGTCACCATCCCCTGCCAGACCCCTTCCCCCTGCAGCTCTGTCCCTGCCTCGCGCTGCCCCATTTTCTCCTCCTTAGCTCTCCCACTCGTCCATCCCTTGGAGAACAGCCAATTTCCTTTATTATCATTATTATTATTTGCTTTTTTGGATTGCATAGAAAGCAAGTCTTCGATTCTCTCCTGTTCCTCATAGCAGCCCTTTGGGAGCGCTACCTTTGGCCGCACCGTGCCCGAGGCTCTCCGTGGTGGCAGAACCCATCTCAATCCCTCCCTACCTGCTGCCCTGTGCTGCGGGGTCCCCGCCTTTGGGGTCGGGGGTCCCTCAGGACCGGCTCTCTCCTCGCGTTTTGGCTGCGGCGCGTTCTCCCCGCCACTGGGTTTGGGGCAGAGCGAAGTTGCATGCACGTGATCCGCACGTGGCGCGGGGAGGCTGCGTTATTCCTCTCTCCAGGCATTTGTGCACAGCCTCCCGCACCGTGAGCCCGTGCTGTAGGGCAGCCTGCCCGGCATTAACGCCCCGGCGTGGGGTGCCCACGCCTGTATGGGACCCACTCTGGGCTCGTCCCCCATGGCTGGCGAAGCCCGTGCTGCAGGAAATCTGCCGTAAGCTCTCGCGCGGGGCCACCACCGCCACCAGCAGCTGATGCTGGTGGAGATGTGGGGTGCGGGTGGTGCTCTGGTGCAGCGATCCTGTGTGGTGCACCCGGTGTTGGCTCCGGGAGCCTGGGCTTCATTGCAGAGCAGCGCTGCAGAGCTCCCCAGCAGGGCAGCTCCTGCTGCAGCGCTCCTCCGGCCGCGTTTGTCTTTGCTTTCCCCAATGGTTCCTTCCTGCAGCAATCCGCCTCCTCCCGCTGTCTGTGAGCACATGGCCGTGGTGCCGGCAGGGCGGGGGATGCGGAGCTCCATCCCACGTCTGTGTGGCACGGAAGCGGCTTCTGAGGTCCTCGATTCCAAAGTGGGAATCTGGGCACGAAGGATCCCCCTAACCCTACCCGTCCCCGCTTTGGGGGGATGCCGTTTCCTCCGGATGCACGCAGCCCCACGTGCACCCTTTGCAACGGGGCTGGATGGAGCCACGAGCAGGGCACGCTCAGCCCCTTTGTCCCCCTCTATGGGGAGCAATGTGGGGCTGCTGGCATCGCCGGAGATGCCGCAGGGAGCGCCGTGTCCCCGCTTAAGGGCACCGGGTGCCTCCCGCCCCAGTGGCCGCGGGGCTGCGGAGCCGCGAGCTCAGCGTTATCGATGTGTAGGTGTGTAGAGGTAGCTGTGGTGTGCGTGTGTCTGGTGTTGCATTCCCGACGGTGTTTAGTAGCCCCGGTGCGGGTGCGATCCTGCAAGGCAGGCGGATGCCGCCCACGTGTCCCCATGTAGAGAGCATCCCCCTCCCCTCCCCCCCCCCCCAGACCCTCTCCCTCCGCTCCAACCCAGCAGAAAAGCCAAATGCCGAGGGGCTCCACGCACAAACCGGGTTTGGGGTTCATTGAAGGGCTTCCCCGGCGCACAGCTCCCACCCGACACCTCGCTGCCTTCTGGGGGCATCGGAGCCCCCTACCGCCGCCACATCCCACACGGGGAGCCAAACCCCAAATACCGGCAGGGCCCGAGGCCACGGTGCGGGGCTGCATCCCCAGCGTTTCCTCAGGACAGGCTCTGGCTCAGCCCCCCCCCCGAGCCCGGCCTCAAGCACAACACCGTGCGCGTGGTCCCCGTCCCCCTGCCCGCCGTGGCCCTCCTGGTGGATGTTCTGTGCTATGTGGTTGTAGTGCATAGAAGCCCCCCCCGTCCGTCCGTCCTGCCGAGCCCCCATCCCTCCCCCAGTGTGCGAGCGAGTGTGCGTGCGCCATCCTCATCACTAGAGACAAAGCGAATCGTAATTAATAATAAGTGGAAAATAATAATAATAAAAAAATAAACCAAACCTCTCTCAGGAAGAAGCCGCCCTGGCGGCATCCCAGCGGGCCGGAGCTGCCGCGAGCACTCGGGGTTCCTTTGGTTGTGTTGGGGAGGGGTCCTGCAGCTGTTGTCTTGGGCTGGTGGAGGGGATGTCCCACCCGTGGCCACCTGACGGCACGGCCAGGGCCGGTGGTGTGGAAGCTCGGCTAGTGGTTATCCCAGTGTTGTGACTATGGAATAAAGTGTGTTGGTCTGCTCCACGTGGCTCCGGCTCCTCCTGCGCCGCTTACACCTCCCCAGCCTGCACAAACATGGGGACCCCTCAGGGATGTGGGGTTCTGGGGGTCAGAATCCAGCTCTGGCTCAGATGCAGTGGCTCCCATACAACTCCATGGGGTTCCACTACCAACCCGTGGGTCCCAACACTCAGCGGTGTTCCACTACCAACCCACGCAGGCTGTACCTGTGTGTGCACAACCATGCTGTGCATCCATGAGCACTGCGTGCTCTGTGCACGCGTGTGCTCTGTGTGTGTGCTCCATGCATGCATGTGCTCGCACAGCCCCATTGGCTCCATAGTGTGACAGCAGGCATTGATCTGGCCCCACTGGATGGGGCCTCAGGGGGAGGGCACACAGCGCTTGCATCACTCCCCCCCTCCAGCTGTTGCCACGGCAACAAGGGAGCCTGCAGCATCCTTGGGTACTACAGCATCCCTGGGTACCACCTGCCCTCCCATCCCTGCTGGGGGAGGGGCTGGGCACTGGGCTGGCCCTGCTGAGACCCTCCCATACCCACAGGACAACACCCACTGTGGGACATGGAGGTGCCTCTGCCTGTGATCTCAGCAGCACTAAGCAGCCTGGCTGTGACCCAGGCATGTGGCAGCCCTCGGCTGTGAGTCTGAGCTCCTGCACGGTGACCTCACGACACAGCAGTGTGCTGGGATGCCCCTGGTCCAGCCTGGCCTTGCTGAGCACCTGGTGCTGCCTGTACAGCCACGTGTCCCCACCGCCAGCCCCACTCTGAGTCACACACAGCAGCGGCTCACAGGCGGTGGCAGCTCTCAGCCGTGCAGCAAGGAGTCACGCTGCTCCCTTCACACTGCCCCAACCCCCCTTGGGAAGCAGGGAGTGTGCCCAGCACTGCCTCTGATCACTGGGTCCCGGCTGTGGGATCCCACACGGAGACGGGGACAGCAAAGTGAGCACTGCTGGTGACAACGCTGGGACAGGGAAGGATGTGCTGAAACCCCCCCCAGGTAAGCAAGGAGCAGGTAGGGATGATGCTGTGTATTGGATGCAGGATGGATGTCCCTCCCAAACCCAGGCAGCACCCACTGCATGCAAGAAGGACCCTGTGGCTTCACTGGGGCTGTGGCACCAGGATGTCCCCAGGAATGGGGGACTGCTGCTTCCCCCCATGAGGCCTCTCTGGCGCCGGGCTTTGTTCAGCATCACAGCCCAGCACCGAAAGGGTCCCACACGTCATCTCCCCCCTCTCACACACCACGCTGCAGGGACGCGGTGACGAAGGGCTGAGCAGGCAGTTCCCATGGCAATGTCCCTACGGCGGCGGGGAGGGACACGGCGCTCTGACTGCGGTGGCTGCGTCCCTGCACCCAGCAGCCACGGGGACACGATGGAGGCCACGTCCCTCCCTGCCGCCCCCCTCCATCCCCATTGCCGTCTATTGGGCGCCGCGGGTGGGCTGATGCGGGTCCCGATCCTGCTGGGTCTGTCCCAGGTCAGGCAGGGCACGGAGTGCCCCCTCCCCTATCACATCCCACGGGGATAAGGGCTTCGCTGTCCCAGGCAGCAATGGCAGTCCCTTCAGTGCTCCCCAGAATGCGCAGGGGACACATCTGGCACTGGCACCCCATCCCCTGCCCTGTGCCCAGAGAACTAAGCCTGTGGGTGCTGGGACTGTGGGGAGGGCTCAGGTGATGCATCACCCCCCCCCCCACCAGTCCCCCAGGCCAGATGCCCACCCTTCAGCCCTCCTGCAGCTGCAGCCGCGGCCCCAGCGTGGCACAGGGGAAGTGGTACGGGGTGCGCTCCTACCTCCACCTCTTCTATGAGGACTGCACTGGGGCCAGCCCTGATGGGGACACAGATGAGTCTTCACCTTCCCATCCCCACAGTGTATGGCCCTCCATTATCTGGAAGGTAAGAGATCCCTCCCCCCCAATTTTTTCTTCCCTCTCATCTTGTATGAAGTACTCATGGCACCCCAATGCCAGCCACGCACTCCTCTAGGCTGACCTGCTCCCCATTCCTGTTCCCAGGTGACCCTCTCCACAGGCACTCTGTTTCTGCTGGTGGGAGTGGCTGCCCTGACCACAGGCTGGCTGGTGCCCCCCAGGCTGGAGGGCATCGAGGAAGAGGATCTGGTGGTGCTGGACGTGCAGGCCATGCGCTATAACCACGTGCTGAGTGTGTGCCGGCTGCTGGGCACGGCGCTGTGCATCACAGCTGCAGTGCTGGGTGCTGTGGGGCTGCTCTGCTGTGTGCTGGGCAGAGCTTGGGGTGGCCCCCAAGAAGATGAGCAGCAGCTGTCACCCATCCTGCAGAGCAGCCCCCAGGGCCCCGCGCTGCCTTTCGGTGCCTCCCAGCTCCATGGTGTCCAGCCCCGGCAGGAGGTGTGAATGCACTGGCTGCACTGCTGCTGCTAGGTAAAATGCTGGGAAATCCTCTGCTTGAGGCTGCGTGGGTGGGGGTGAGCAGGGTGGGAGGAGGGGAGGCTGCTTGGGCTGGGGTGCTGCAACCCAGTTCATAGATGTGGTGGGGATGGGATGGGATGGGATGGGATGGAGCAGGCAGCTGCCCAGCAAAGCCCTGATCCTGGCCTGACACAGCCTGATCTCAGCCCAGCTCCAGCCTGGACTCAACTAGATCCCACCTTGGATCCCTTCCTGGCACCCAGATGGCTGACCCTGGATCCCAGCTGTGCCACAGGGACTCACTGCGCTCAGTGCCATCCTCCACCTGCAAGGATCCTCTGCACCATCGGCCACCACCAGGTCCTGGCCCGGGACATTCCAGCAGAGGACTGCAGCTCCTCCACCTGCTCCCCAACCAGCCATGGGGACGGACAGGCACAGCCACCAGCTGTAAATGCCCGATGCTGCCAGGTGCTTGCAGTGGGAGCTCCTGCCTCCAGCACAGCACCCTGCCTGCAGCCCCACGTGTTCATCCACGCTGCAGCCCCTGGGATGGAGCAGACGTTCCGCACTCGCCTTGGTTTCCTTCATTTTGCTCTTTCTGGGGTGAATAAAAGATGCGTGGCTGTGGGCTGTTCTTGCTGCTGAGGCTCAGCTCCGGGGCAATGAGTGTTGTGTATGGGGGATGTGTGCTGCAGCATCAGTGCATCAGAGCTGGGCAGGGCTTTTACAACACAGAGCACACACTGCCAGGCACAGGCACCCACCTGCCCCTCACTGTCCCAAAGGTTGCTGCACGACACCCAAGATCATTTTCTTTCCCTCAGTGGAGACAACCGAGTACAAATACCCTGCCAGGCTGGGAGCAGCCCTGTGTCAACCCAAGGGACTGAGCCCACCAAGGGGTCCATGCAGCTCCCAAACGCAGCTCCACAGCCCACAGAACGCTCAAGCATCCCTTGCTTCCTTGAGGAAGGGGCCGCAGGGCCTCTGCTTTCACATTCCTTCTGAAGGGCTGAGGGCACTATTAAGAAAATTGCTCCCCCAAAGGAAGTCAGAGCAAACTAAAAATAACCCTGGCCGAGCTGGTAAACACGGCCACCAGCCTCATGCAGAGCACAGGGACACCACAGAGGGGCACAGTGCCCAGCAGTGCGGGATCTCCTCCCGGCTGGGCAGCCAGCCCCAGGCACACAATGGGCTGCTGGGTCGGGCTATTTCCATCCCTGTGCTGCCAGCCGCGCTGCTGGCGTGGGGAAGGGCTGGGAGAGCCAGGGGCAAAAGCGCATGCCGGCATTCCAGAGCCGTGGGCAGAGGGAGGACGGCAGCACAAAGGCACCCGGTTGGCTCCTGCTCCTCTTCCCACGCTGCCCTGGCTGCTGTGGGATGGGACGTGGCACCAGAGTGCACGGCAGCACCGGACCCTGGTGGCACAGGGGGAGGAAAACGTTTAGTAACTGTTTATTTTACAGCAATAGGGTTTGTACAAATCTGCATTTACACAGGTATGTATAAGTCTGTACAGAGTCGCTGGAGCACCCAAAGAGACCACCTCCTCGCTCACCCTTCCCCTGGGCAACGCAGGAACTAAAGTGCACGGTGGGCAGAGAGCGGGGGGCTGCAGGAGGGCACTGTGCCCCACACACCCCTCACCTGGGGGCAGAGGGTATCCAGGCACTGCACTGCACTGCCCAGGTGTGGCACGGGACCCCCAGCAGCACCTCCAGCTCGTGGCGCAGCCACCACAAACTCTGGTACCACAAATTTCTAAAGTGCAAAGTCACAGCCTGCTTCCCTCACTGTTACTGCCTTGGCAGAGGCTGCTGCCGCCCCATACTGCCAGTCCCCACACGTGCAGGAAAGCACTCTGCCTTCAGCCATGGAAACAGCCATGGAAACAGCCACACAGGCCGCCACCAGCCCTCAGGAGAGGCAGAGAGAGCCCTGGTGTTGGCACCAGTGAGTGGCACGGCCAGGAGATGCCAACACAGGTGAGGGACCAGGTCCTGCTTCCCTACCTGTGTCACAGAGCGAGGGCCCACGGGGCAATCCAAAACTTACATGGATGTGGTGATGAATTTGCACACAGGTGGTCAGGGACAGGAGGGTGCTGAGCCTTGCAGGGCATGAGCTTCCTTCTATAACCAGAAATCTACAACTCTTCAACCAACATCTACATTTCAGGTGTGCAGCCCCTGGGCACAGCATGGATGGCTTTGGGCACAAGACAGCAGGGGCAGGCAGCTGGGTGGGAACCAGTCGGGGCAGGTAAGGGCACTTGTGGGAGGTTTAGCAGTTCAGAGGGGAGGTAGAGGCATAGAGTGTCTATTGGCTTTGTGTCAGTGGGATACAGAGCTCTTGAGCAGAATTTGCTGCTGAGCTTTCTTGGCAGGCAGGAAGCAGCACCCAGGTGGGGTATGCAGCACTGGGGTGGCCTTTCTGGGAAATCCCTCATCTGTGTTATTCTGAGGGGCGTCACAGAATCTGATCTGCTCGTGGGGGAGAATTATGACAGATGTCTGTAGCAGACTTTCGTCCTGTGCAAACTGCTTCTATCTGTAAAAAAAGCCATTCTCCACTTTGGAGTCTGCTCCCAAAGCTGTGAAAATGAGCAGTGTTAACGGCTCTGGCTTGTGGTGATGGGATCTGGATCAGGCAGGATGAACAACGCCTGAATCACCTCACTGACCTGATACACGACTGTGCTGCTGTTGCCAGCAGAGGACCCTGCTGGACCTGTCCCCTGCAATCTGACCAGCCCACAAACAAGAAAGTGGAATCACAAATTGTTATGCATTGGAGATGATCTCGTGGCAGGGTGCTGACAGGGGCTTGGTACAGGTTTGGTTCTACTGAGAGGCTGCCTGTAAGGAAAGAAAAGGGTCAGAGCACTGGTGAATGCAAATGGAGAAGGCAGGCTGCCCTGGCAGCCAGAGTGATACAGAGCCAGAGGGCTCCTCTATTCCACAGGAGCATGTACAAGCTCCTCACCACTAAGCAGGTCAAACCCTGCCCCGACACTCCCCCCCCTAGGTGAGCACCTGCCCTCACTCCCACTGATTATCCCTGATAGAGGATGTGGGATTGCCTCGGCACAGCTCACCACTTGCGGTCACTTGCACAAGGCTGGAAGAGTCAGACTCATCCGTACAGTGGCGGTGTCCATCTGCTTGCCCCTGCACGGGGAGGAGAAAACAAGGTGAGTGCCGGTGTGGGGAACAATCCTGCTGGACTGGTTCCCACCAGTCTCTGTCACAAAGGCCAAGAGCATCACGGAACACGGCAAGAATAGAAAACTCTTCAGACAGGTTGTTTCCAGACACGTCCTTCCAAACATCATTCTGTGTCAACGTGGGATGTGACGACAAAGTAAGCATTTCCTTTGGCTTCAGGGGAAAATCTGGAGTTCAAACTTGGGTGCCCACTCCAGTGCACTCTTCACCACAGCCAGGGCAGCTGCTCCCAGTGCCACCGTCAGCCCCATCACTGCCAGCTTGACAAAACGGTTGGTCCTTGGCTTTGTCAAAATGGATTTTGTCCGCTCCTCCCCTCGGAGCCTCTCCCTGAAGCGCTGTCTCAACACAGTGTCTGGTCTCTGCTGCACTGATGCCAACTCAAAGTCCTTAAAAGTGGAAGCCGCGGTCCTGCAAGAGAAGAAATGGGTCAAGAAGTGCCCTAGAGCCTCCTGTCTGGGCAGGGAGGTCTTCACCAGGCAATGAGACCCGGCCAGGGCAAGGTACAGAACCAGGCATAGCTCCTACACTGGGGGCACGAGGCCGCCCTGCACTCACCGCTCAGCCTGCTGCTGTGCTGCCTCCCTGGCGAGCTCAGATGGAGGAAACTGAACAAAAAGGTCCCCTGCTCTGCTGATCAGAGTCTCATAAGGAAGGTCCTGTGGGATCTGGGACAGGAGGTGGTGTACCGAGGCCATGTCGCACTCGCAGTCCAGAACTTCCTGCTCCCGGTAAAGCACAATCTGCAGAGGAGAGAGAGCACTGAGCACAGCCAGGGAAACAGGGACAGCTGCTCTTTGACACTTCAGGGCCAGAAGAGAAAAACATTTCACTTCTGCCTGAAAGATCTGCCCTTCCTCAGGGGATACACTGCACTGAAACAGAGCCCATATGGGAAGAGAAACGCAGAGGGCAGCAAAGCACCAGCACTGCCAGACCCTCTCTGCAGCCCCACGGCACCTTGCAGTGGCTCAGCACATCCCCTGCCACCATTCCAGCCAATACCTACCACAGCAGCAAAATAAATGGGCATCAGTGGATGGCAAGCCAGGAAGAAGTCGTATAATCGCACGACGTGCCTGAAGTCAGACAGAACGTGCCCAAACCACGTGATGAGCCAGCTGAGAGCAAAGATGGTTCCCACTTCCGCACTGCACGGAGAGAAAGCACAGTTAGGTGCTGCAGCTCGGAGACACTGCTGAAGCACAGCCAGCTTTTCACATTCGACCCTGAAACTTAGCATTGCTCTAGAATTTGCAAGCTTGATACCCGAAGACATGCTGGCTGTGAAACGCTAACAGACAGCTGCCCAGAAAAGGGCTCTGCACAGACCCTTCTGACTTACCTCCTCACTTCTGCTTTACTGTATTCACACTACACTTCTGCATCCCTGCTGCACAACCTGGCAATTATCCCCAGAGCTAGTAACAAACCACAGACATGCAACAGCAACCCCAGAACTGCAAACTGGCAGCTTTGCATGACGTGGAATGCAAAGTAATGCAACCCCCAGCTTTTCCAACACAGGCCATAGGGGTGAAGATACCAGCATTTAAAAGCTCCCAGGATAGGCAGCACGTTTGGGTCTGCTTGTAAGCTGGGTGCCACGTGGCTTTGGACTGTTGCCATGAGCTGTGGGCCAGCTGTTGACTCACAAGAAGCCACCGTGGTGCTGGGGGCAGGCTGGTGCAAAGGGTCCCAAGTACAAGAATGTGAGAGAGGTTGGGCAGAGCCAGGGAACGTCTGCGTACCTCTGCATGAAGTCATGCACCTCAGGGTTCACCTGGTCTATGATGGGCATCAGGTAATTCAAAATGTGCTTGGTATTATCCATTGTTGGGTCCATAAAATCCCTGAGAAAAGATTTAAAAAGAATTCTCAAGAAACAACATCAGTGAGTTCTCCTCCAGTGAGGCACATAAGAAGTAAATAAATGTACTTGCAATAAACAGCTTTGCTGGAAGGGTGGTTTTCAGTCCCAGGGAATTCTACTTGTTTGTAACAGGTCCCTGCCTACCAATCTGGGTCACAAAAAGCTTGTGTGCACACAAAACCTGACCCAGACAATCACGGTGGTGTCAATGGACACTTCTTTCTTTGCTGTACACATGAGCCCTAAAGCCTTTTCGGCTTGTCACAAGGGAGAGGAGACAAAATCCCTCCAAAGCACTCACCAACTTGAAGGCTTGCTCTCATTTCAATGCATCAAGAGGAAAGGCACTTAACCTGGGGCTTAGGACACTGGCTGTACAGACCACAGTTTCAGTACAGAACTTCCCAAGGCTCTATAAAGGCTGAGTGGGAAGCACTATGCTGAGCCCTAGCAGCCAGAGAGGCCCTGACAGGACACATGGCCAACAGAACCATGAGTAATGCGTGTGTGCTGCTTTTTCATCTTCAAGAGATAATACAAACTAACTGACGGCCCCGTCAGCCCTTCCCCAGAGCACAACTGCCTGCAAATCCACGTGCCATCTCCAGCAGCACCTCCTGGCACAGACATACAGGGCAGCCAGCCCTAATGGGGCTCTGCTTCCGGACAGGCCGCCCCTCTGCCCCCACAGCCACAGTCACAGCAGCTCCTCTCCCCTGGCTGAGTCTCTGAGTACCTGAGATGATGCGTCGAGAGCTTCTCCACCAGAGCTGTGGCCAGCCTGTCCCCAACCACCAGCAGGAAAGTGACCACGATGTCGTGGTAGCCCTGGTAGTAGTGCAGCTGCGGGTTGCGCTTCAGGACGTGGAGGATAATATCAATGAGCTCCTCCTGCAGCCCCTCTCTCTGGTCATCCGGCATCCCTGTGGGGACAAGGCACTGGTGTGATGGGCTGCATCACCCGCTGCTCCCTGCCTGCATGTTTATCAACCAGCCTCATCACAAAGGATGTGGGACAACAGGGAGCGGGCTGAGAAAGCTGTGAAAGACCCAGGTTCTAAAGCTGCTCCTGCTGGCCCTGGAGAAGCCAACCAGCTGTGAGCCTGCTTAACCTTTGGAGCTGCGGAGTCCCTACCTGCAGGAAGTCACCGTGGATGACATGGGTGGGCTTATGGGTGTTTGTACAGTGCTGTGAGGGGCAAATTGCACTGCACATCCAGCACTGCTGAGGACATTTTAATCATTTTTAATTTCCCAAGGGCTCTAGAAAAAATTAAACAGGACAAAGTTTTCACAGAAACTGTGCCAGCTGCATCAGATTGCGAGGCCTCAATCACCACAACTTTATATTGGTCCTCTGCTCACAACATGTGTTTAGGGACAGGATGTCACGGGAAAAACACTGTTCCTGCCATGCACAGCTGCAGCTGTTTTTTGGCAGTCCCTGTCAACGGAGAAAATGCCCTACAGCCAAGCAGAACGTCCCAGAGGAGATCCTGCAATGACAAAGTTCTCCTTTTCCCCTATTTCACTGATGCTTCTAAAAATAGGCAGGAGGAGGTTGCCATTCAAGGGCAAAAACAAACAAACGAAGCAGCAGCAGAGCCTTCAGGAATCAGGCAGCATCGGCACTCGAAAGAGAATCAGAGTGAATCAACTGTTTATGCAAAATAAAAGCAGCAGAAGGGGGATGCAGATCCTGGCCAGGAACAACGGCTGCTCTGCAGAGTTAGATAGCTGCTGGGTTACTTGCTTTATAAATAGCACAACAAGGCACCAGCCACCCTTCCGAACTAAACAACTGCAGAAACCTTCTGCTTCTAAAGGTTACTTCTCTTCAGTTTGGTGTGTGAACCACTGAGAGAAATCTGGCGTGGGAACAGCTGTAAAACAATCTGCTCTACCCACTAACAGATCTGCCTTCCACACTCCTCGGGCACAATCCCCTGTCTGAAATACACTGAAGCAAACGGTCAATTTGTCAAGCATTCCATCAGTCCTAATCTCACTCTGTTCACAACAGGTGAGAGCTGTGCAGGATGGGACATCTCTGTGCTGACACCATTCAACAACAGAGGACTGAGCACAGAGGGGCTCAGCACGGACAGGGAAGCATAGGTTGGCAGAAAAGCATCAGGCCCCAGCTGCAGCCCAGGCAGGGGCTGGAGGAAGCCGCCAGCTGCGGAACAGCTCCACTGTGCAAAGAAGCTGCTGTAAGCTGACACAAGGAGGCTTTCTAGAGGTCAGCCTCCCCGCAGTGCTGGTCAGGCACTCGCTGTGAGCCCCTCTCACCTGGTGGGAAGCGCCGCAGGGAGCGCCGTACGTCCAGTAACACCTGCTGGTAATCCTTGTTGTCCTCCCGCAGCTCCTTTCCTGCTGAAAGAAAAGAGGAAGCAGGTAACTGTGGAGTAGTGCAAAGGTACCAGGAAGAGCACTGGGAGATGGAACTGGCCAGGAGGATGAGGCCACACAACACCCCCATCCCATTCTTTGTACGTCACACACCAGCCCTGTCCTCTCACTTTCACTGCTGCACAAAAAGAGTGATCCAGTGCAAGGAAACAAGGCTATTACTTAAACAACGTATGTTAAAATGCTTAAACTGACTCCACTCTCAGAGTTCCTGGAAATATCCTAGCTCCACAATCTAGCTGTGAAATTCACAGCATACTCAGCAACAGCAAGGCACAACGCGCTGTGGAGGCAGTGAAGAATGGCTGAAAGAAATAATTCAGAGGAAAAAAAGCAAACACCCATTGGTAGCTAAGAGAGCTCTAACAGAAGTGAAAAGAATTTGCTGGCATGCTACCTATGCTGTCACATGAAATGCAACGCTGTCTTCCAGCAGCTCTGATCACCTTCCATAATCCAGCTCTCGACTGACATGGGGATACATGCACTTCTGAATGACCACAAATTCAGGAGCAACAACAGAATCTGTCCCCGAGGGCGGTGACTGTGACAGCTGCAGGACTTCCAGCTCCTACACCGCTGAGGTTTAAAGCCATGCAGGTGTCACATCACGCAGGTCGTGTCCCCTCCGTTCCTTCTGAGCAAAGGCTTCCCACAAACTGCCTCACCTGCAGCTGGCAGACACCTCAGCATATCCCATCCCAGCACTTCTCAGCACAGCCACCTCACCAAAGAGCGACCAAAAACAGTCTGACTGACATTTCTTGCTACCAACTGACGTCCACGTGCCAACCAGCCACACAATGCCACAAGAACCACATCTAAAGCAAACTTGTTTCTAGCACTGTCACTAAAGATAATGACACCTCCAGAGAGGAACAGAAACGTTGTTTTAGGAAGCTCTCTGTTTCCTGATGTGCCATTTACACAAGATACAGGGCGCACAGCCTACGGTGTTCATTACGCAGCACGAGTCCCTTTCTGTGTGAGCTCAATGGGAAGCACTCCAGCATGCAGAGAGAAAACTTAAAGCAGAAAGATTCTCATCAGAACCCTGTCAGGGCTGCCCTGTACCTGGCAGGGGGGGCAGGTCATCTGTGTTCACACTCAGCAGCTTTGGCCACACTTTGCAGCGGATCTCATCGGTCAGCAGCCCTCCTTCACTGATGGCCATTCGCCTGAGCGCTGCCACATCAATAGGGTCGCTGTTCAGGGCCTGGTAAATTTCTGCCACTTTTCTTTTCTTCTTAGAGTCAAAGTCTGCAAGAAAAGCACAAAGCAAGATAACAGGACATGTCAACACAGGCCTGCTGGGACAGACCACGGACCACCCACACTGTGACCAGCACAGGCTCAGCATTGGTTGTCCCACTGACACAGAAGTGCCACAGAACTGTTTGTCACCCTCATCAGATCACAGCTTCACACAGGACCATGATGGCAGCACGGAGCTATTTTGCAACTGTTTCCACTCCAGGAAGGACTGACTCAGCCCCAGCTCAGGTGTTGTGCACTCTGTAACACCTGGGCCTCATGTTCCTGCTGATTCCTGGCCAGGCAGCAGCTCCTGCCTACCATCAACCCAGGGAGAGGTCTGAACTACTGACAGCAGCTGTCCCAAGGAAGGTCACATTTAAACCACTTAAATACATCACATTGTACTGACTTACCTCCCGACAAACACAAACTTGCTAGCTGTTAGCTTTGTGCAGGTAAGCTGCTATTAAAGGAACTGCTTTGTAGAGCACAGGGATTCTGGGGCAGCGAGGGAAGAGAGCAATGCGCACAGAGGGTGGGTTTCACATGGGTTAAATACACAGACGGCACACAGGAGCACTTAGTGTGGGGCTGAGGAAGGGCTCTGCTTCACCCTGCCCATGGTGCAGGTCAGCACAGCCTTGGGTGGGCAGCAGGGAGGCAGTTCAGGGCCACTCCATGCAACACGCAGCTCCAATCTCGCTGCTCACAGAGGCTCTGTAGGGCCACGCAGGGTGAGGCTGCCAACACCGCCCTTCCTCAGAGGGCTTTTCCAAGGGATGCAGCTCCCACTGCTCATGGAACCCAACCGGGATCCACGAGATGAGGAACTGCAGAGGACGAGGAGCTGGGTGGGGCAGACTCTCCCTGACGCCCACCTCCTGCTGCCCCGTGGGGTTTCAGTGCTCTGGGACACACAGGAGCCACGTAGTGAAGCGGTGAATGCTAAGCATCTTTTTTGGCACACTTTTTGGATGAAAACCCACTACAGCAGCTTGTGGTAGAGCTTCAGCTCCCTCTGAACGCCAACGTTAAAGCATCCAGCAAACCCCCGGTGACCGCAGCTTCCCTTTCCCTCCCACCCACCGCACGGACAGCACCGACGAGTCCCCAACGGCCGCATCCCGCGGTGCCCCATCCCGGAGCCAAACGACCCCTCGATGTCCCCCCGCCGTAACGCCCCGCCCCGCCGCATGGGGGCGCACTGCCAGCGACCCCACCCAGCGCCCGCAAGGCGGCGCTCGAGCACCCCCAGCCCACTCCCCTGAGTGAGGAGGCGCTGCCCCCCCGCTATAGGCCCGGCCGGGCCGTACCGT
>NC_015032.2:13687142-13687906 GCF_000146605.3 Meleagris gallopavo | reverse complement strand
GGGGGAACGGCGCGGAGCCGCGACGGGACGGGAGTGAGGGATGCGGGGCTGCGGCCGTGAGGGAGAAATAAATTACGGAACGGAGTCCCGGAGATGCGAATGTGGTCCGTGCGCATAGCGTACGGACGGGGTTACGGATTGTGCTCGTGATTTGGTGACCCCCGAAACGCCGCGTTGCGGTGTTGTGCGTTCAGCCCCGCGGGGACGGACCTGTCCAAGTGATGGAGGGATGCAAGCACGGCGGAACGACGTCAGGGGTCGTGGGGTTGGAGAGCTCGGGTCGGGAGGGAAGCACTGCAGTGCTCGGAGCAGCACCGAGGGCACCCAGGGGGGACCGACGTCTGCTTCGTGGCGAGGTGCTGTACTGCATGCAGGGTTTCCGTCGGCAGAAAGTAAAGGCAGTTCGTGGCACAGGCACGGGGAAGGTCACCGTCTCTGGGGTGTTCAAGAATGGTGGAGGTGTGGCACTGAGGTGTGGTGGGCTGTGGTTGGTCTTGGGGACCTTAAAATTTCCAACCTGAATGATCCCATGTGTTTATGGGGTACGGGGGTGAGCGGGGAGGGAGCACGGGAGGGGGTCGGGATGCCCAGGAGGGAAAAGGGATCCCGGTGCTGGAAGCTGTGGGGTGAACCATGGGCACAGTGATGCTCGTGCTGGGAGGTCGCTGGGGAGTGCCCCCCTCCCCCCAGGGTGCGGGTAACGGGGCGCGCCTCGGTGCCGTTCTCTCCAGCAACCCTTCTCCGGTGGTCGCCCATTGGCAGCG
>NC_015032.2:13682257-13687042 GCF_000146605.3 Meleagris gallopavo | reverse complement strand
TCTTTTTTTCTTTTTTACATATTAGGGAAATGGCTGCCCATCTTTGTTCCCACAGACTGCTCGTGCCATTTCACACAACCAGCAAAGTGGCTTGAGATGGGTAAGTCCTGCCCTCCGCAGGAGCTTGGCCACCTCCCTCTAGTTTTGCTTCCCAAACACAGAGAGAAAAGAACAATAAAGTAAGAATCGATGCAGTCACGAGGGCCTTGAAAAGCTCTGCTGCTTCTCCCGTCTGTTCCTGCAGTTAATAATTATCACCATTTACAGGATGGACAAAAGGAAGCCTAGAAGTGAGATGAGAAGTGACCAAAGCTGACAGCACACTGCTGTTATTTTGGCTGCTTCCTCGCTGCTATTAGGCAAGCCATGAGACCTGGCAGCAATCTGTCCCAGCAGGACCACAGTAAGCTGTGAGTTTATATCCCAGACTGCATGTAGGTTTGACAGTGGTATCTGTGGCAGTTGCACAAAGGCTCAACACCAGACTCTTCCTACCCAAGGCCACAGAGAAAAGCATGTGCCTGCACATCGACCAGCCTTACTTCTCTGGGAATTCACTGGCTTACTTTGGTCTGTGGAGAAAAACATCAGCAAAGATCATCTCTCTTGGGTCTCTTGCACTCTGGCGGAGTGTCTGGACGCTTCTCTTCAGCTCGCTGATCTCCTCTTCCAGGTCTTTAATAATCTGAATGAATTACATTTTTAAGAGTTCTTTATTTTACAGTAGAAGCAGTAATTAAAGTTCTAGAGATTTTACAAACAGCAGAGCTAGAAAACATCCCTCATGCAAGTGAGTTCCCTAAGAGGACATCCTGAGGGTGAGCAGTCCAGCAGGCATTGCAGGAAGTCTATCAGCCCACTGGCTCCAGTGGAAGCAGAAAGCAACAGACCCCACCCGGCAAACAAAACCCTCATAAAGGGCAAGGGCTGAGGGTGGCTGGCTCTGCCTTACTGTGCTGGCTCTTCCCCAGTCCACTCACCTCTTTTTGTCTTCTTATTTCATGTCGAAGAACGTGATTGTTGATGACCATCTGCTTCAGCCCATCCTGGTGCAGCAACACCTCCTATGTGAGTGAAGAGAAGAAACTCACACTAACCACAGCATGAGACCCTGCCACGGTCAGATGCCAAAGCTGGCTGCATTTAGATGCATTATTCTTCAAGGAAATAATTCCTGCTTGAATAAGGTTTTGGTTCCAGGTCTACAAAGAGATCCCATTGGGATGACCATAGAACAAGACTCTGCAACTCAAGAAATCTGGTTCAGCTTCCCAGGGAAAGCTCATTAATATTGCTTGGGTTACTTGTATCATCTGTGCTTACAAATTCACCTGTAAAAGCAGACAGCAGTCCTGCATCAGAGCAAGCTGAAAAAGGACTCAGTGATTGATATTTTCTCAGTGCTCTCAAGCAGCTCACCCAGAAAAAGTGCTGAGCATACCACGCAAGCAGAAACTGTACAAAAGGAGCTCTTTCTGTTCTGAGGTGAGTTTCCTCAGCAGTGTCCCCACCTAGCAGCTGGGCAGCTGCCTAAGTAATGTAATAAAGCAGGGTGAACGTTGGATCACATGGCAAACTCTCAGGAACAAGCCTGAGAATATTTCATCACATTAGAGTGGCTTGTCATGGACGCTCCCAGCTGACAGACAGCTCCAGTTTGGAGCAGAGCAGCAATGCTTTGGTGTTCTTTGTGTGCCAGCTAATGTGCAATTGCTAATGGGCAACATCTAGAAACCCCTGGCTTGTCTCACAGCTCCCACAAACGGATCCCCTCTGCCAAGACATTCCACAAACCTCCGCAACTTTCTGTAATATCTCTTCTTGTTCTAGCTGTGTTTTTTCTTCCAGTTCCTCCAGAATGGCCTTTCCCATTTTTTCTGTCTCGTCTATCTCATCCTGAGAGCGGCAGGAGGCAGTGCACAGAAACGACAAGAGCATTAATTAAGACAAGCATTGCATTCCTTCCACCCCTGCCCTCTCCTGCCTCCCTAGCGATGCTGCAGGGGAAGAGAGGTCTCAGCACCTGCTGTTGCTTCTTCAGGTTTTGGATGTTGGACAGCAGAAGGACTATCTGCATAGCTTGGTTTAGATAATCCATCTCTGTGTAGGTCCGAAGGATGCTGAGCTCGTCCTGGAGAACCTGTACTTTTGATGTGACTTCATCCAGTTGCTGCTGTAGCTCTAATTGAAAGTCAAAGCAGAGAATGTCATTTCAGGGGATCCAGAGGCTGTCCTGCATACACCTGAACCAGATGATGCACCGTGTGGGAAGTAATCTGGATTAGAGAGATTGCATACTACGTGAGCACAGGGAATGAATGGCCACTCCAAATCAGACCACCTTGACCAGATCCTGCCCCAGTGGAATGGTGCAAACAGCTGCCAAGGAGATGACTCTCCCCACCCCCTTATACACAGGCTGATGGTTGCCACAGAGCTCTGCCCTTCCTGACAGGAACATTACCCCCACACAACAACTGGAAGATTCATTTTCAGGAAGTGAACCGTTTGACATTCATAACATCAGTGCAGTGTCTTAGGCTGGAAACAAGATGGAAAGCACAGGTAACACGCTTATGTAAACCCTATTTCATAGTAATGAGAGCAACTCACTTCCCAGATTCTTCTCCATTGTTTTTTCCATTTCCTGGAGCTCTGCCCTTGCCATATCCAGCTGGTTCTGACTGATGGTCTGTGTCATTGCCTCGATCATCTGCACAGAGAAATCCGGACACTGATCATTCCCCAGAACTACGAAGTGTCCCCATGAAGCATCCCTAATGTTCCTCTCATGCTATTGCTTGTTCTAGGAGCACAGATGAATCTGCCACTGCGGTTAGTGCCAGCTTGTGCACAGGACCTGCATTGGGGATTATCCTGGGGCTTCCAGGAACCACCTTCCCCCACAGGAGGATGTATTTGGGCTGTTAGAGGGCTGACAACTCTTGCTTGGGACAGTAATCCATCAGGAAGCTCTGTGGCTTTAAAACACAGGCACAAAACAAGAGCATCTCACAGAATCTTTGGGCATTGGAGAGCTCCCCTAGCTCTGGGGATGCTCCACTCAGTGGAACTGACCATGCAGAGCCTGGCCGTTCTTCAGCACTAACAGGAACAGTGGCACATTTCATGCTCTGCTGAACTAGGGCTGTTGGCCAACTCTAAAACCTCACCTGATATACTTCATACTGATGTAGCAAGTCTCTGGCTTGCTTGGCAGTGCTATCGTCAGTGTGCTGGATGTCCTTCATCAGCCAGCAGTTGGTCTTTGCCAGGTGGTCACTGCACTGCTTCAGCTCCTCTATGGCTTTTGTCTTCAGCTTGGTCAGGTGCTACAGGAGTTTGTGGATTAATGGATGGCAGATTCCATCAGTGCCACCTGCCCCAAGTTTGCTCACTATCACCTGCCACCCCTAGGACACTCCTATCCCATGTAAGGCCCTGACCAGCTGGCATCATGCAGCAAGCCTCAGTCTCATTGCCAAGGCACTGACTTCTCCCACCCATCCCAGTCCTGCTTCCACATTGCTTACTACCTGCTGCGTGATCATCAGTAACCACCTTTTGCTTACTAAAAAACTGAGGCCGTGTCCTCCACCTCAACCTTCTCTTTGCTAGACTAAGAACTTCTGGCACCATCAGACTTTTCTAACAGGTCACATTTCCTAAACCTCATCCCTTCCACTGCTATAGCCTGGGCTCTCTGGGTTTATCTTCAGTTTTCCTTAACAAACATCAAGGTTAAATTACAGCAGCATCAAGCAGAGCAGCGTAATTACCTCCAGTGTATTAATAAATAAATACGTGCCATTTTGCCACAGTGAGTCAGGCTGCTAGAATTTCCTCCATAAATGCAACCTGGGTAACTGTATGGATTGGCTCCCCACATTCCAGCCCCGGATATTTGTTACATGTACCATGGTCATTTTCATCTCTTCCAACATTCCAGCTAATTCAGCCTTCTTGAGCACCGATTTCCTCTCAGTAAATGCTCTGTACTTCTCTTGGGATGATGTCTTCACCACCAAGGGGGTTGTTTTCCTTGGCACAAACTGAGCTGCTGAAACAACCAAAAAGCCCCCTGTGTGTTTACACACCTCACACCCACCCCCTCCTGTCACGTGTGGCTGAGGGAAATGAGATCAACTGAAAGGCTGATTTCAAACCTTCTGCAGGCCCAGCAGAAGCAGCTCACACTCTCAGCCCAGCAGCAAAGCCTACAGAGCCTTTCCTGGTCTTTTCCAGTCCCCCCTCTTTATCCTCAGCCACTTTTTGTGCTTTTTGACGATGTCTCCCAGCAGAAAGCACAGAGTAAATGCAAACTTGGCACCGGGGGCTGGCAATGACAGAAAGGCATCTGATAAAGGGAAATCTCTCCCAACCTGCCTTGTTCTTCTGCCCTTTCTTCTTGCCTCCGTCGCTGATTGGTGGCAAAGCCAACTCGTGGGCTGGAAGTTTCTTCTCTGCCGTTGTCTTCTGCCACGTGCTGCCAACCTAAACTCAACGTAACACCACGCACAACGGATTAGGAGTCAGAAAGGCCTCCACGGCCCGGCCTGCCCTTCTCTCTGCCCCCTCCGCGAGGTCCCCTCAACTCCCTTCACCACCACCAGCACCCGGCTGACAGCGACCGGTCGCAGCCACAGCGCTCCAAACCCCGCAAACCCCTCGGGAGCACGGCACTTACTCTTCCCCTCGGCTCCGCCACAGCACTCGGGCCCTTCGCGTCCATCCCCGCAGCCCCACGTGTCCCACCGCCGTCCAGTTGCGGACCACGGACCCGGC